>NC_143585.1:42507679-42632679 GCF_048544385.1 Mastigoproctus giganteus
AAGAATATCTTACGACCATCAGGGGACTCTAGTTGTTTTTCTTTAAGCAGTTAACTGTTGATATTCGAATGTAAAACTTGCAATTGTTTCCAAAAGGCAAGTCCCTTTACTGCAGGATTTAACTTAATTAGGCTACATGTAAAATGTCTTTCGATTCAGATTAGAATTATAAGAAGACTTAGTGTAAATATTATTAATTTTGTATAATGAATTGAGGATTTGTACAAATAATAAATATGACGTTGAACTTTCAAAAGGAAGCGTAGTTTAAATTGATTACTTAAAACAAAAAACAAATTAATGAGAGGGACTCAAAGAGACAGGCATCATTGGCCTAAAGATGGCAATTGATGAAAAATGCTTTGATGTACATTTAACATAATTTTATGCTTTAGAAAGAAAAAATGTATTGGCCACATAGCCAAAAGCACTTACTGGTATTAAATGGTCATTCCACACAGTAAATCATTAAAAATTATTGATTGTGCAGAAGAAAATATTACCATTCTATAATCTCTACCACCACACACACCACTCAATATCTTCAGCCACTTGGTAGAACATTTTTCAACCCCACGAAAACATACTATCGTAGAGGGTTAATAAATTTGTCAGAAGCAGTTGTGAAGAAACTATTACTGAACGATATTTAGGATATATTTTAAGAAAAGCATGTAATCGTTCACAAACAGCAGGGGTTTCTACAAATCGCTTTCGGGTAACTGGCATATGTTCATTTAACAGGAATATATTTCCAGATAGGCCTAGCCTTTTTAGTGGAAATTTAAACCATGATATGGCAGAGCTTCTCAATTTAAGTCTTCAAGAAGATGCTGTATCTCAACTTGACAACAGTTCGCCCTATCAAAAACGTAGACAAGTAAAAGGAAACTATTCCTTTTTCTTTGGGTAAAAAGAACTTTAATATTTCTGAAATAATACATATAATAAGCACAATCCCAGAGTATATTATAACTATAATACTTTTAATAGTTTATACTTTTAATTTTACCATTTGCATTTAACAGTAAAGTAATACAGAGGCAGTTTATGTACTCCCATTATAGATAATGGGAGTGGGTGGTCTGATATTGGCGGCGATTTTCCTTGCTCGCCCCCTTCCCTGAAAAAGTGGGCAGGCCACTGGTATTTCATTGATTTTCCCCTCGCCCCAGCTGTTTAAATTTTAATAATTGATTTTGTTTCTTTGTAGCGCTTTTAGGAATAAATTATGCAAGTTTTTTTTCTCTCTCTCTCTCTCTCGAGTAAGTGACAAGTGACCTCTGGTGTTAGAACTTCGAAACTATAAAAATGATTAAGGTAATTGATCTTTAGAGTTAATACTGCTTTTGAAGCATTAAAGCAGCTAATTATATATATTATACTCACAGCGTTGTAAATAATGCTCAATTGCTGGATAATTATGGAAACTTGGGATAAAAAATTATTACAAAATGCAATCTTTGTTCACGCTTGATTGAAATTTCATTGAGTCAGCCTAACTATACTGGTAGCGTAATATTCAATGAAATTTCCATCCCCCAGCGGTCAATGGCATTGTGGTGTGAAGTTTTAATGTAGCTGGGCAAAAGTCCAATAATTGTTAGCGCTTATTCAGTTTGGTACAATGCCTCCATTGGAATAGCTGCAAGATTAACTTTATTGGTAATTTTAGCTCTCAGCATTATTGCCTTTAATGTTCTGAAGGAGAGCTTTGTTCAGATAACAAAAGCAAGGAAATGAGAAAGATCGATTTGAATTTTAGTACACAGCTTGCATGCAGAGCAGATTACGCTAATTGTGGGCAGTCGTCAGGCATGAAGGTCCTAATTTTAAACCAAGTCGATGAATTTAGTATTCAAGAATCGCATAAAGGTGACTGACTTGTGCAAAGATATTTATATTAGAGAAAGGACTACTTCTTTGGGCGTAAGAGTTTTAAACTATTGTTTGAAACTAATTTATACAGAAATTTCTTATTGAAAAGGGTTAATTGATTATTGTCATTTCTAAATTATAATTATTAAATCACTATAAAAATAAAATTATAAGCGATTACGATGAATTCTATTGTTCGTCTCTTTCTGTACTGGTTTAAGAATTGAATATTGACTCTTTTATTGAATAATAAGATTTGAATCTAATTATGCCGTTGAAATTATTTCAGTTATATAAAATGAAGAAATTGTAACGAAGCAGTTGGCATTTATAGAGTCCGTGCTATAGAGAGAAATAATGTGACATCGATGTAAGAGCAAAAGTTAAATCTGGCTCAATGTACAGCCTTGGAGAAGTGTATTTGAGAATGTTCCAGAAATAAAACCAAAAGCTTCCAACACGATACTGAGACCAGTAATAACACATGTATAAATGGACTTCTGAGCATATTAACATGGCGATCAACTTGAAAGGTTGCTGATCCAATGAGTCCTGTCACAGATACATTATATAAGAGTGTCCACAGGATTAACGTTCAAATTACTTCAAGTGGAAAATTACCTTCGCCTTGTCGTGCTCCACCATCTACTGGTAATCATCCACTGGAAGCATATTTTTATAGGGTGAATCTAGTCCAGTGCATCTAAAAAAAGTGAAATAAATAATCCACGAAAAAAAACTTTTACATTTCAGCCTTACAGTATTTCAACGAATTTTGAATAATATTTAAAATTCAAAATAATATTACTTTTTTAAAATGAAAATGTAAATCCTTTATCATAAAATTAATATTGTTGGAAATAGCAGATAGCTTTCAGGCTTTGAAAACTTTCATTAATTTCTAATTTTGTTTTCTTATTTAAATTTTAAATTTTTAATTTAATTAATTTAATTGTTTCTCTAATTATCTTAATACATAAAATTATTCATGGTAAAGTGAAACTGTAAGCATTTCCATACACATGAACTAATCAGGTTCAATGTTTTTAAAATTAGGAATTAATTGTACTTCAAAAGCCATCTTATAAAACAATGAATGGTGTCTAAATAAATTAAAGCTTATTAAATTTAATAAAGTAGCCTGTAACTTTAAGTAAATAAATTTAAACTGCATTATTAAAATTATTTTACAAAAATTACAGAAAATCGAACGAAAACGTAAATAAATATTATATTAAATGGAAAAAAAATTTAAGAGTAAAATAAAAAGTTAACATCAAATTGCAGAGGATGTATCAAATGAGTAATTTGTAAAATCACGTGAATCCCTAGTTCATGTTTAAATTGATTTTCTGTACATATATGTATACAAACTGTATAAGGTTATTCTATACAGCTTTGATGATTTTAGAAGGTGTAATCAGAACTGGTCAAAACAATCACTGTACAGTCTAATGGTCAAAGTATACATCTGTACATGCTCTGAACAGTTGAAACTGTTCTATGTTCTAAAAAGGTAATTGTAAAAAAAATTGTACAAATAAGATTTTTTATTTTATAATTTTTTATTTAAATTACTTAAATAAACTTAATTAAATAAACACGTTTATTTCGAATTGTTTATATCACTAAAAAATGGGTATAATAAGAAAATCGTTTCATTTTAAAAGAGCCATCTTATAAAACAACAAATGGTGTTGAAATAAATTTGCATCTCTTTTTTTTTTTAATATTATTCAATAAAAAAGGGATTAAACTTTAAATAAACAGATGTTGATTATATTATTATCGAATATAAATGAAAATAGATACTTTATTTAAAATTACGTTTTAATACCAAGAAGAATTTTAGTCATCATCATCATCATCAGCCATTTTCAATCCACTGCAGGATGAAGGCCTCTCCAGCAACTTTCCAGTTCCTTCTGTTTTGAGCACTGGCCATCCATTTACTACTCAAAAACTCATGAATTTCATCTATCCATCTCCGCCTTTGTCTTCCAGGTTTTCTTCTAGCTCCTCTTGGGTACCATTCTGTTATTTTCTTAGTCCATCTGTCATCATGTCTTCTAGCTATGTGGCCTGCCCAAGACCATTTTAGTTCTTTAGTTTTGATAAGAATGTCCTTTACTTGAGTTTGCTGCCTAATCCATGTGTTTCTCTTCTTATCTAACAGTCTAATTCCCAATATAATTCGTTCCATTCTTCGCTTCTCTTCCATTCTTTTGGTGAGTGCCCAAGTTTCACTTCCATAAGTCATGGTGGGGAGTATACATTGATTCATTATTTTTCAGACAAACTGGGATATTGCTCTTCAGTATGTGACTATATTTCCTGAATGCTATCCATCCAAAATTTATTCTTCTCTTGACTTCCAGCCATTTATCATTATTACAGCTAATAACTTGTCCCAGATAAGTATATGACTCCACCTTTTCAATTACTGCTCCTTCAATCATTATTTCCCTTTCCGTGGCATACCTGTTCATCATTACTTTTGTTTTAGCCATATTCATCTTTAGTCCAAAATCCTTACTAACTGTACATAACTGATTAAGATTTTCCTCTAATTCTTTGGGATCGTGGCTTATGACTACAATGTCATCTGCAAATCGTAAATGGTTTAGGTACTCTCCGTTCACATTGACTCCTTTCTGCGACCAGTCTAATCTTCTGAAAGCTTCCTCAAGGGCAGCAGTAAACAGCGTCGGAGATATTGTGTCTCCTTGTCGAACTCCTTTCTCGATTTTAAATTTCCTACTGTCTTTGTCTAGTCTAATAAAGGATGTAGCACTCTCATATATTTTCTTCAAAATCATAATATATGGAGTATCTATGCCTTGTCTTTCCAGTGCCCAAAACATTGCCTTATGCTGTATGGAGTCAAATGCCTTTTCATAATCCACAAATGCCAGGCATAATGGTGTTTTATATTCATTTGCTTTCTCCATTAGCTGTGATATTACGTGAAGGTGATCCATAGTTGAGAATCCTGTCCTAAAGCCAGCTTGCTCTTTCGGTTGATTCTCATCAAGTATTCTTTCTAATCTGTTAGTAATGACCCTTGTGAACAACTTGTAGATGTGGGATAACAAGCTAATTGGTCTATAATTTCCAATTTCTGATTTATCTCCTTTCTTATGCAGCAAAACTATGATTGCATTATTCCACTGCTTAGGCATCACACCTTTTCTAATGCACTTTGTGAAGAGCCTTGCCAGTTTTTGTGTTATGTCTCTTCCTCCCAATTTTAACAACTCTACAGTAACTTCATCTTCCCCCGGGGCTTTCCGATTCTTCATTTTCTTCAATGCATGTTCTACCTCATCAGGAAGAATACCGGGTATGTCGTATGTGTTGCTACTTTGCAATCCATCTTCCCCACTGCTGGTATCATTCCCTCGCTCCTTGTATAATTCTCTATAGTAGTCTTCTGCTATTTGAATTATGCCTTCTCTGCTGTTTATAAGTACACCATCGCTATTCTTCAGTTTCAGTATCATTTGTCTTTCTGTATTACTGCTCATGGCTGCTGATTTCAATCCTTTGTTTTCCCTTAATGCTTGTTCTACTTTTCTTGTGTTAAATCTTCTTATGTCCTCTCTGAGTCTCTTTCTAATGGCTTTGCATAACTCAGTATACTCAATTTTCTCCCTGTCAGTGTTTTTCTTGCTCTTCATTTGTCGTCTTTGGTTCATCATGACAAGTGTTTCTTGACTAATTTTTTCTTCTTTGGATTTCTGTTTCCCTATAGGTTTCTTGGGCTTTATCACTTTCAGAAAGTTGTAATATTCCTCGTCGATATCTTGGTCCTGAGCAGTCTGCAGAAGCTCAAACTTGTTCTTAAGTTCCAGTACATACTGCTTTTTTTCCTCCTCTGTTATCTCAAAGACCTTTGTATTATTTACTCGAGTCAGTTTTTTCCTTTCCTTTCCTACATCTATATCAAGTGTACATCTTACCATTCTATGATCACTTCCAACATTTACCTTATTCAGGACGGTAACATCATTCACAATATATCTTCTGTTAGTGAGGATGAAGTCGATTTCATTAGTTGTTAATCCATTTGGACTCTTCC
Source organism: Mastigoproctus giganteus (assembly GCF_048544385.1). Taxonomy (NCBI): domain Eukaryota; kingdom Metazoa; phylum Arthropoda; class Arachnida; order Uropygi; family Thelyphonidae; genus Mastigoproctus; species Mastigoproctus giganteus. Next base: position 42,513,639 of record NC_143585.1, read on the forward strand.
ATGTCCACTTTCTGTTCACCCTTTCCTTGAAAAAAGTGTTCATTACAGACATTCCTTGAGATTCTGCAAATTCCACAAGTCTTTCACCTCTTTTATTTCTTTCACCAATTCCAAAATTTCCTATAGTTCCTCTTTCTGCGCTGTTTTGCCTTTTTCCAACCTTAGCATTGAAGTCCCCCATAATAATAGTGTAGTGGGTTTTCTGCTCATCTAGAAGACTCTCAATTTCAGTGTACATTTCTTCAACCTCTTCATCATCATGGCTCGATGTTGGTGCATAAATCATTATAATCTTTAGCTTGTACCTCTTAGAAATCTTGAGTATTAGTCTTGACACCCTTGGTGATGTACTTTTGAATTCCAAAATGTTGTTTTTAAAATCTTTATGGACCAGAAACCCAACTCCACCTTCACTCCTTTCACTGTTTCCATTGGTGTACAGCAGATTTCCACTTGATAAACTGATAAGTGATTCATTTCTTCTTCTTGTTTCAGCCAAACCGATGATATTCCAATTTACATTTTCTAATTCCTTTTCCAGCTCTAATATTAGTAGTACAGTACAATAAAGAGTAAACATCAAAATACAGAATGGATTATAAACAAACATTTTAAACCAGTAGTTCTCTGGTAAATTTAATGTAAATACAAAAACTGTCGTAAAGTGGTCAGAGCGATAAGTAGATTTTAATATCTGAGGGAGAAACAAGTATATTTTGGCTAGCTGAAATATGATTCGAGTAGAGAAATACGTACAACGAGAGAACAACTTAAAATATTGAAAGCTGTGAAAGATATATCACTAGGCAGACACATTACGTGTGTTACAAAAGCATTAGTCTTGATTTTACATTAACTGTTATTGGAGATATCGGCGAAGAACAATCAACATCGCAATCTTCTTCAGTATTTCTTCCATCATGCGCTTTCACAAACATCCTCCGAAGAAATAAAGTAGTAGAAAACAGCGAGAAACACGTAAGAGAAATAAATAAATAAAAACTTCTTCCAAGATAGAAAAAAAAAAGTGCGCAAGAGAGTAAAAGTTTCAGTAATGAGTGTGAGAGACCCAGTTCATAAAATCATAAAGAAATCACGAAGATTCTTGTAAGAAACGCCTGGTGAGGTGTAGTAGAACAAAAACACAACACCTACAACGAAAGAAACTTATTATAGACTACACGAAAACCATCTTAAGACAATAAAAAAAGAAAGTAGTGATGTAGGGACAGTGATAAAACCAGAGCCGCATCTTCACGCTGAGTGTTATTGTTGCTATAAAAGTAAATGTCAGGTCTGAGTTGTTACAAAAGAATATTCAACTTGCTCGGAATTATTTCCCAGGCGCGCACGTGTTCTTGCAGAGCGTGAGTATCAACCGGGCCTGCCTTTGTTGAGAGGATACTGCGTTAAATGACTATCCACACGGCAGTTAGACCCAAAATTTCTCCCATACTTCTGGAATTGAATCGTGCCTAGGGTGTTTAGAAAGCTCGAGGCCGGCCGAGGAATAATGGTGCTTGGGTGTCGTTGATGTGGAGGCTTAACGCTATGGGAACCAGAATACTAAAGTAAACATTCCGAGAGGCTATTTAGACTAGCAGTCTGTAATAACCTGAAGTTTGACACATTTTACAGATCTGAACTAACTCAATTTTTTTTTTCTCTACAACTGCAGCAGTATAATAACATTTTTATCACTCACTGTCATGTATTCACATTCGTGGAAATTTTACTGGTGGTCATTTTGCCCGACTGGTATTTAGAAGTCTCTTTCGAAGACTATTGATTGCGAATTTTCTTCGACAATCGAATGGCTCCCATTTTTCTATATTCTTTTTTTCCCTTTAACGGTTCTGTTTCGCAGTGGATAATAAAGCTAACATTTTGAAGCAAATACTTAAACTGCTCGAAGAAATATTGACCCTCATTTATACGGTGTTTTCTAACGTGAAAAAGGTAGTTTAATGCAATATGAAAAGCCAGTTTTTTTTTCCTTCTCAAAGGAAAAATTTTGTACAAAACACATCAAAGAGTTTTATTTATTGGAAGATGCGAGAATTTCATTACGTTATCATACGCCTTTTTGTCCAATTCATAATAATTTAAACGCAAATAAATCTAGACACTTTCCATCTCCATCATCCTTCATTCATTCATCTTTTTCATCTTTCTGATTTTAAAATTTTATCCCATTTTCAGACAATCCACTCACTTTATGGTTTTGTATGGGCTCGTCTTTGATAAATCTTCCAACACATTATTAATTCTCCATAGCTTATCTGCTGGTCACAACGATTCCCAACCATTGGTTTTCCATTCCAAGGAGTTTGTTTATATTGTTGGGAGATGAGGCCCTTGCAATCAGCAGCAGCCACTGATAATTTCAACTGGTAGTTCCAAAAAGTAAAAGAAATAAGAATGTTTCTTTTCTTTACACTAGTATAATGGATACATTATGACATCTCAGTGTTTTACAATCGGACGACTCTCCTACGGACTTCGAAAAGGGGATGGTTGTCGAGTACCTGATGAAATGTGGAGGTATTATGGAAACTGCGAATCTTGTGGTTGTTCGCGGAGTTCTGTACGATAATAAGATTTCATACGATAATTTATCCTTACAGATTTATAGCGTGTTAACTTATTAAATAAGGGAACTCGAACTGTAAACAGCTCAGAGAAACCGTATGTTTGTATACAGCATATAAAGAGTTATGCGAGTTCTGTATAAACTCTAAATATCCCACCCCCAATTCTGGTAAGTAATTGCTCAGATAAGTGGACATGACATACATCCCACTATCAGAAATTACCCAGGTCGCTTATCGAGACTCAGTTACCCATTGATGGTTAATTTAATAATCTGCTCTATATTTCTGGCATGTCAATAGTAACAACATCCATTTATACAACTCACGTGTCATTAATTTCTGTAGCTCAGTGTCGAAAGATATATAATTTGGTTATATTGACTTCCAAATTCGAAATGACCTATATTAAGTTAACCGAACTTCTGAATTTCAACATTAACACCAGAAACTCCCATCTTTATCATTTATTAAAACAATGATGTGGATGTTGCCATGGATACATTACCATCTTTGTTTTATACAGTATTATTAAAGTAAGTTAACATATTTTAACATTTAATTCTTATTCATAATCTTATCGAGAACAATCTTATCTAGAAGATTAAGATTAATGGAGAAAATTCGAAGAAATTAAACATCGTGTACATCTTAAATCCCAGTGCACATGCGCGGAGTCAAAAGTAATTGGTGGGGTTTAATTCTGTCGAAGTAATGCAATTTTCCGCCACTTTTCCATCGCGTTCAAGAGGGCGCTCTACGTACAATGGAAAGTAGAAATGTTAATTATTTCCGTGCATGGCATTCACTTCGAGGATCACAGGGCACATGGACATATAAACACGTGGCCGCTTCAATTATTTTCTCTGGCGCGCTTATTAAGCGAGCATGGAGGGAATCATTACTCAGAAGCCGTAAAAAACGAGTGGATGCATTAGCTACTCCTGGTAGTATTGCGACACGTGCGTTGGAACCGCGCAGTTGTGTGCCACTGAGAAAAGCGGAATGTGTGAGGTTCGATGCATGGGAACAGAGATTATTAGGAGAACCCTCCACTGCATTCCCACGAGAATGTCAAAGTTGCGTGTCACCCCCCTTCCCCCAAGTTTTAGGCAGTCCCTTGATCGTAATAATTAGCGCTGACTTTAGCCCAGGCGACATTCAGCTCCATTTACAATCTAATGCACGCGATCTTCAGTTTTGTTTTAATGAATCCGAGCTGTTTGCAATCATATGCAACAATGTCCACCAACTGCACGAGCAATATGGTCTTTGGGGACAGGCGCATCTCCAAAGGTGTTTAAGGAAGAGCACTTATGTCCACCTATGGGGGATTTTGTGTCCGCATGCGTACTTTGTTTCTCAGCCACAGTAAACTTCCCGTTAATCAAATTCCTCTTCCGATTTCGGTTGGAAAATCCGGCTACCGTTTCGCACTTATAAAATCTATGAGTGGAGCGCCGAGGCGATCAATATTCGTCTCTTCCTCTTTCACCGTGTCGTAGACCGTGTGAATGTCTCTTCACAATCCCTTCAAAGTGGCAGACGGTAGATCGCTGGGGAATAGCGGAACGTCAACCTGAAGCTGATAGCAGATCTCGCGTCGTATTTGGTGCATGACCTTTCTTGGATCACTAGAAACTGTCCATTACAGTAAGAGATCTGTTGCTAATGGTAAGGGACGGCAGCAGGATATTGTGGACGAGACGATAATGGAGAGGCGGAAGTAAGTGCTGTCAACAGCAGGAAGGTGAAGAGGGAGCTCACTAGTAATGATGTGTGAACAATGCTAAGACTATAGAGACCCTGCGGGGGAACTTCTCTTATTGTCCCCCCTTTAAACGTCAACGCCAAGCAGCACACCTTTGCAATATTATTTAAAAAAATTCATTCTTATTTAGATAAACAGTTTTTTAGAGCAAACAGTAACTATAATATCCAAACATTATATATCGATGCCTCATGGCCTTTGCTGACTGCACCAATTCGGAACAACCAACTAAGCAGACAGATTATGCTTCATGATATTCCTCTGCACATCGTTCCATTATTTTTGACTGCTTCTCCTTATGGAATTTTTTCCATCCTGTGACGGGTACTGGTACCAAGTGCATGGGGTGGTTGGTTCTGTCCGGTTACTACACTGGCAAAACTTAAGGACCAGTCAGGTTTTCACTTGTAGCTTCTCATAGGAATTGCTGTTGTTGTTGTTGTTGATGGGGTTTTAAGTGCAATGGCTACTTAGGCCATATTGTACTATAGAAGTGGCCTGGATGTAGGAAAAGCATACCAAAGGAACCTTGTGAGGTAAAGAAATGATGAAGGAAACTAACAACGGAAACAAAACGGTACAGAGGGATTTTATTCAAAAATGGCAACATAGCACCGGCTGCCATGATACAGATGCATCACTGCCAAAGATGGAACAAAGGGAAGATGTGGTCCTCAGTAGGAGATATGGCCATCCCTAATGTCAATGCAGGCTTTGCACCGCCTGTCCATACTTAGAACAATGTTGTTGATAAGTTCTTGCGGTAACATCGTCCATTCCTCTGGCAGCGCCATCTTCAGCTGGTGAACATTTTCTGGTGGGCGTGGACGTGCCACTAGGCGTTTCCGCAGAGCGTCCGATATGTGTTCCATGGGATTTAGATCGTTGGAACGGGCAGGCCAATACGAACAATGTCCTCACTTTCCAAAAGTATATATCAACAGCTGCAGTGCGATAGGGTGTGGCGTTATCATCCATAAACACGAACTCGGGGCCAATGTCACGTCAGAACAGACGCACATGGGGAAGAATTACCTCAGTACAGTAGCGTTCACCGATTACAACGTCCATCCAAGATAACGTCTCCCCAGACGAGAACACCTCGACCGCCATATCGATTCCTTTGAATGATGTCCGCGGAGTGATACCGTGTGCCAACCTCTCACCAAATTAGCTGACGTCCAGAATCGCTGCTGAGACTGAATCTATTATCATCAGTAAAGAGTACCTTACTCCATTGCGCTGCTGTCCAGTGCTTGTGTTAGATGCATCTCTGTAAACGGTGTCTCCGATGGGCAGGTGCTAAAGGGACGCAGCGTACTGGCTGTCGGAGGCAAACACATAACATCTCTTTTAAAGTACATTAAGGATTCTTCTGAGAAATATGTTCTTATGGTCTTTATAGACTTCGAAGGAGCATTTGATTCGGTATGGTGGGAAAGTGCCCTTCGATCTCTAGTGCTTGCAGAGTGTAATAGTTACATATTTAACACTATAAGGTCATACTTTCAGGACAGATTTATTACTGTGCGTGCACGTCATCTGTCATATAGTGCCAGTGTCTCGAGAGGCTGTCCTCAAGGTTCGGTTTTGGGACCTCTCTTTTGGAATGCAGTTTTAGATCAGTGGCTTGTTAAGGAGAGTACAGAGGTTGCTAAGATAGCTTATGCTGATGACCTTGTGATTGGGGTTTCTGGGCGCTCCAGACTTATATTGGAAAGAAAAATACAGTCAGTTTTAGATGATTTAATGGAGTGGGCCAATTTTAACAAATTGAAGATCTCTGCAAGTAAGACCTGTTTTATGGTTTTTAAGAAACAATTTGATTACGGCAGGCCTCCAAGAGTTCTTTTAGGTGGTGTTCAAATTCCTTATGTTGCTAAAACTAAGTATTTGGGATTAATCATAGATGACAAACTTTCCTTTTTCCCACATGTTTCACACCTAAATGTAAAAGTAAGACACTTTACAGGCTCCATTGCTAGGATTTCTCGTAAGGAGTGGGGATTGAATAAGAGGGTGTTGTCATTGTATTATAAGACTATTTTTCTCCAGATAGTGGCATATGCGGCTATTGTTTGGTTTTCTGTGGTAACTAAAACTAGGATTCGATCGAAACTTTTATCGCTTCAGCTCTATGTTATTAACTTTATTGAAAGTACCTAGAACAGCGTCTACAAACGCCCTACAGGTAATTGCTGGTACCATGCCATTGGATTTATTTATTGTCTACAGAGGGTTTTTGTACAAATTGAAAAAGGGTACATCAGTAACGTTTTTGGATATTACAATTGATTTCGAGAATAATATTAAAGAAGAAAAACAACGAATATGGAACAAATTAATGGATTTATGGCAGACCAGATGGGAAAGTGGTGATGTTGGAGCTGTGACGAGGAAATATATTCCCCAGGTGAACTATGCATTGGCAAAAACCGTGGCATCTTGGTTTACGCCTTCTATGTACACTTCTTATTTGTTAACAGGACACGGCTCACTTAGGGCCAAATTATATGAGAGAGGGTTGGAGACAGATCCTTTCTGTACATGTGGCGAGCAGGAGACTTGGATGCATGTAATTTTTTTTATGTCGGGAGTATGAAGACCAAAGGCGGATTTTGATGGCGCATATTCCTGACTTATCATTTGATACAGTGCATTTGCTTATTGCAAATCGTGACTGTTTTAATTTATTTCAGGAGTTTTCAGCTGCTGTTTTTGCAAGAACTGTTCTCAGAGCCTTTCTTCAGAGGCAAACCTAGTGTCTTAATTGTCTTCATGGAGTTTCACTATTGGTTTCTACATCTGGCTGGCGGCTGGGGTGCTGGACCTGATTCATGGTGTTGGGTCTGGTGCTCTGGTTGGTTGTCTTTTGTGCTGCAATCATGAATACTCCATTCTGGATTCTGCCGTGTTGGATCAGATTCATTGCGTCGGGTCTGGTGGTCTAAAGCGTCTATTATCCATGACGTACAGTTGGAGATTGCTGGATAGTACCGTTATTGGTTTTGGAGGTTCCAGTGCATGTGAAACAGCAGCTGAGGAAATATTCAGTTGAACTGTGATTTTTGAAGTTTATAGTTGTGCCATCCAGACTATTGAATATTATTGTTGTTTTATTATATATATATATATATATATATATATATATATATATATATATATATTTTTTTTTTTTTTTTATTATTATTTTTTTTTTCCCCTGCTGGCTCCCTGGTATGGGCAACCCGGGGCGCGGGATTGCTGGCACTCACTGGTATTGCACTACCTCCAGTGGGTGCGGGATTTCAAGTGCGAATAGCGCTACAGTAAAATCAGACTCAAGTAATTTAACATACCTTTTAAGGACTGCTTTGTAAAGACTATATATTCCCAAGTTCTCAAGGTAGATTTGGGCTTATGCCTGGGAGCTACCCTGAATAAGAACACACTTGCACACACACATGAGAGTTTAATGTTTGTCAGAGCATATAATTATATGTAAATATATCTTTTATATAAATCATGTATATACTTTTATGTACATAATGTTGAGACTATATTGTGTGTAATTAATAAATGAATGAATGAATGAAAAAATGTCGGAGGCAAACAGTCCACTTTTGTAGAGTCACCTGGCCACAGTAAATCGCGATATTTTGCGTCCTGTGCAGCTGGTTTGCAATGGATCCCGCTGTCTGGTGTCGGTCCCTCTTGGCCTGTAGGAGTATATAGCAGTCATCATTGGGCGTTGTTTTTCGTGAACTACCACCACTGGTCCTTCGAACAGCTGTACCTGTCGTTCTGAAGGCCGACCGCGCACGTGAGACGATGCTATGGGCGATACCGAACTCTGCAACTACACCCCTCGCACTTCGACCTTCCTGAAGCTTCCCAATTATTCGACCCAGGGTAAAGTCACCCAGATGTTGTCTACTGGCCATTTTGTTGTCTGTAGCACTGTATGAAACCAGTAGAACGTCTGTAACAATCGTGGTCCCCATTCGGTAATTTGCACTTAACTGCTGAACTGCTGCTTTTATCTGTTTATGTGAGCCCTCTCATCACGATTCAAATTTTTTCACGTGAACCAGCTTTCTACTGAACGGCCACATTTATGTAAATCGCCACACACTGTTTCGTTTGATTTTGTGGTTGTAACCTTTATAAAGAAATAGTGTTGGTCCTTAAGTTTTGCACAACAGTGTATTATTATTGTGGGTCCACTGGTGTCTTTGACTGTCCTACAGGTGTTCAGGATCGCGGCTTTCTGGAATTCCATGTAAATGTTCTCTGGGAGGCCTAATGTTACTAGGTTCTTACGGAGGCTCTTTGGCACTATGTTCGACACGGTAATCGAGGTGGTTATTAATCTTTGACTTCTTAGGTCTCTACATTTCCCGATCTTTTCCGCGTAGGTTTTCTTGAGTTGGACTGTGTTAGGAACGCGCATGTCGATCAGTTAAGTAGCTCTTTTCTTCTAGTCAACGAGGTTATATCCGCCCGGTCCGTTGCGCGGGATCGTTTTGATCGTTAGCTTGTGGGTTTCTAGTAGCGCCTGGGATTTGTACTTGTAACACGGTACGCTCTCTTCGATCAACTGATATCACTAGCATCTGATGTATTATCCTGGCTACTTGGTCGTTGTCTATGAGTGTACTCAATCTGAGTGATCACCTTGAATTCTGTGGTGATGTGTTGGATGGTTTCTGAGGTTAGCTGACATCGTCGACATGTGTACTTTGTTGCTCTGGGGGCCACGGCGATGCATTTCCTGCAGTTCCTGGTATTCATTGCCTGGTCTTGGATGGAGAACAAGGATCGTTCGGTCTCGAGACCGAACGATCCCGCTAGTGAGCCATGCGTTGGAAGTCATCTTATCTATGTAGACGATGGGGTCATTGTATTGTCTTCCATGGAGTGCCTTCTTCACCCATCTTTCTGTCTTTTTTTCTTCTATCTGTGTCAGTGGGGTCTTTTTGTTGAGGTTTATCAGTGTATACTGTTTCTACACTGTGCTGTCACTTTATTATTACTGTTTCTACACCCGCTGTACACACAAATGGTTTGTCCCACAACGTTGCAAGTCACATGATCAGGGTTTTGGATATAAATGCAGAAGAACAACCTTTCTAGTATCAGTTAAGCGTACAACTTTTCTAGTATCAGTTAAGCGTATCAGTTAAGCGTAACAAGAATGGGGAAAAGGAGTGATCTAACGGACTTCGAATGTGGAATGGTAGTAGGTGCAAGACATACTGGACAAAGCATCTCTGAAAGGCAGTTCTCCTGAAATTTTCACGCAACACAGTTTCAAGGGTGTATCGAGAATGGTGCAACGAACAGAAAACATCCTCTCAATAGCACTCCTGTGTAAGAAAATAGCTTGTTGGTGAGAGCGGTCAGAGGAGGATGGCTAGAATTGTGCAAGCAAACAGACGGGCCACAATGTCGCACATCACGTCAGAATACAACCTTGGTGTGCAGAACAAAATATCACAACGGACCACTAGTCGCACTTTGTCGCGAATGGGCTACAACAGCCGACGGCCACATCGCGTACCTTTGTTATCAATGAAGAACAAGAGAGCACGCCTCCTGTGGGCACATAAACACCAGCACTGGACTATCGAGGATTGGAAAACATTTGCTTGGTCTGACGAGTCGAAGTTCCTGGTGCATCATGTTGATGGAGGGCTCAGAATTTGGCGAAAACAACATGAATCCTTGGGGAAAGTATTCCTTGCACAGTAGTCGTCATGTCTGATGACTACTGTGCAAGGTAATGGGGCAGTGCTATGGTGTGGGGAATGTTTTCTTGGCACACTTTGGGTACATTGATACCCATAGATTCTGAATGCCACATCGTACCTAAACATCGTTGCTGACCAAGTGCATCCGTTCATGTTGACAGTTTATCCTCAGTCAAAAGGTTACTTGCAGTAGGATAATGCGCTGGTGCACAAAGCCTGAATCACTATGGAATGGTTCCAGGAACATGACAATGACTTTTATTTGCTGCAGTGGTCCCCGGAGGATCTCTATTGTACATCTTTGGGATGAGCTGGAAAGGGCTTTTCGCAGCAGGCCTACACCTCCATCGAATCTCAAGGAACTGCGTGATACACTCATGTCTGCATGGTACTCCATTCCTGCACAACGTTTTCAGCATCTTGTTCAATCCATGCCTAGACGAATTCAGGCTGTTTTGAAGACTAAAGGAGGCTCAACACACTACTAGATAGGTGTACCTAATAAAGTGGCAGCACAGTGTATGTCTTCCTTATAGCTTGGTTATTACTGTGGGTCGACTGGTGTCTTTGACTGTCCTACAGGATCGTGGATTTCTGGAGTTCCATGTAAATGTTCTCTGGTACGTTGGTTCTATATTTTCCTGGAAATAATCCTTCAGGTTCTAAATCGCCTTCTATTGTTCGATGAGTTCTTTCAAACCCCTTCCTCCTTCTTTCCGGACTATGGTCACTCTCCACCAAAAGTTTCTCCACCAGTATCAACGGCCAATTAAGCACCATGCCCATGTCATTACGTCACCATGATCAACCTTCATATTTGAACCTGGAAGAATGAATTCATGGATTATAATCTATTAGATATTATATGGTTATTGGAGAAATCTCGATACACTAGAGAGACAGTCGTACTTGAAAATCCCAGCCGGGTTTTGGCTCCCACTATCATGGCGACATCAAAGTCACTTAAATCATTCCGCTCTTGCCTATTCTCGCCAAGAATTGCACATTTATAGCATCCCTACGTGTCCTCGCTGGTAGCGAAGTGGCTATAAACACCCTACCTCCAAACTGGGTGGAAAATTCCCGGGCTCGAATCCCGTAAATGGCCAGAGGAACTTTTATGGGCATTTCTTCGGAGGGTGGCTGAGTTGATCCTCTCAGGCGGGAACAGTTTTTTTCTCCCGGAAACTCGAATTTTTCGTTCATCAAACAGCAAATCGACTACAGAATAGATGCAAATTTTAGACAGAATTCGACTTTTTTGAATTCTGTCCAAAATTTGCTTTATGTGGCATAGCACGAACAGATGATGCTGTTACTGAAGACGCTCCATTTCATGAAAATGACAGGTGTACCTAATAATTTGGCACTCAGTATAAAATATTAATCAATATTAATATTTTTCAAACGACCGTTAATAAGAGAGAAATACTGTAATCAGATTATCATGTGGTGTGACTTGGAGTGGAAAACAATTTTAATTTAAAATAATAATACGCTCGAAAGCACTAATAAACAAAAAATTTAATAACATACACCACAATAATTAATAAAATAAATAATTTGAAAGCGTAAAGGAATTATTACTTTAATATAGAAGCTTAACTTACACGAGATATGTTTTTCTTTTGTAGATATTTCTGCAAAGAAAAAAACATTCCTCTAATCCAAAAAAGAACTTTTTCAAGAATTTCCAATCCGTACATCTTATTATTCAAAGAAGAAAAATTGCCAGCGCATCTTACCGTTGTCTGTTTTCTTGACACCGACTGATATTAGAAATGTTGGAATAAAATGAGTTGCCTAAACAGTGTGTCCATAAATCGTTCGTGGTTCATAACCCTCTTGGCAGTTTAACACTGGTCATATATATTTCTCTCCACGGCTCTTCTTCGTGGGATGACCTGGATAATCAAGAAGGATGCATCTTGAAGAAAAATATTTTGTACTATTTCTTTTCTCTTCATATTTTATTAATCCCAACTGTCACATATGAAAACATTGGAAAGTGCGTGAGAATTTATCAAAATAATAGGCAACTAAAACGCACTTTTGTTTATTTTGGGAGACTTTTAACAAATGTTAAATAGTAAAGAACGTTTCTTTAAGGTATCTGCTGAGAATCATAATGCCGCTTCAATCTCCTTACACAAATATAAGAAAATATGCCCATAAAATTCGTAAAAGAAGAAATATGATTCGTTTTATTTCTAAATTCAGAATAACTGCGGCTGCGCATATCACACAACACCACCTATCGGATTTTCTGAAAAATTGACAGTCAGAGGAATTTAAAACCAGAGATTATTAACGTAAAATATAAGCAGTTGGATACAACGTTAGAAATATATGAGTGTTAAAGATACCTTCTTAAGTTTCTGAAGAATAATGTACAAAAGCCCGATTAGAAACTTGAGATAGAGAATTTTATTTTTAACATGCCTCATTCTAATAATCGGGAAAAAAAGGAATCATTTATGTTTCCAGCAATAATTTTAGGAACAAATTGCGTCATTAGATAAAAATAATAGAGTTATCACTTATGCACCAGCTAATATCTGCTGTTTACCAACCGGATAAATTTTGTTCATCATTCCGACTCGCATCTCGAAGTCCTTTCTTAATTAGCATGCGGTCACAATGTTGGAAACATTACTGCTTATTCAGCAACTCCGCCAAGATTCTTTCCGAGAAGAAATCTCCAAGGGAATTAATGAGATCGTTAGTGATATCATTTTTATCTTCCTTGTAAAGAGGAAAGAAGGATTTAGACCCCACTACTCATAGACCTAATAGCCATCCTCTGCTCTCCGGAACTCCCACGAGACATGCATAATCCATAACAGAAAATGTATTTTTCAACACAATTCCTGCTAAACCTCACAAAGGAGACAAAAGAAAAAATAAATAGCCACAACAGGGGGAAGATTTTCTTGAAAATAATGACCTTTTCGTTCCCTTCAGTTACATTTTTCTGGAAATTATTCTTTTCTTTTATAAAGACAAATAGAGCGCTGCAAACTCCCTTAATATGTTATTATGTAAAGCACACAACCCAAATGTTCTTCCCGTAAACCCATAATGATCTTTTTCTCCCTCTTTACTTCGCTTGTTTCTAACAGATAATCGCGGTGGCAGAGTTATAGTAAAATTTGTACTACTCTTTGGTTTTTTCTTTTCTGATTCTCATGCATAAATATTCCATCATATGAAGCCCAGCCGCTGGTTTGGAATAGTTTTTTTTTTTTCGTAAATGTTTGTTATTAAAGAGAAACTCGAATATAATTAGACTGTCTGTTAAAGAAAAAGTTCTCCATAGTATAATCGTGGTGAATATATTTCAAATCGTCACTTAAAATTATTCATTCAAACCGAATAATTAATTTTATTTGGTGTTAATCTGGAATGAAAATGAGTGCATACCAGAGCTGTCAAAGTGGCTGTTTTTTGAGTTTCAGATTCCTAGACTGATGTTTGGGGGACACTAAAAATCCGTTTATGTTTGTCCAGTGATTTTAATTTATGGTGAGGTTCATCACAATTTTGTAGCTGTTATTCGCAGATATGCCGAAAACTTTCCACCTCAATGAGTAGCAAATCGTAAAATATTTGCTGCTGTGGAGCCACGACTTAGATAAGTCGAAACCATTACGAATAAATTCTGGTAGAGAGGGACTTCGAACTGCAAATAATGAAGTGTACAAAAATTATTGACACAAGATATGAATGAAAGTAAAAACTTTTATCTGTGGCTCATTTTGCAATGACCATGTGATCCTCAATTTTCAGCCTTATTCTGGTTACCATGAATCATGATTTACAAGAAAGAGAATTCTGAAGTCTGGACACACTCATACATGGGCCGAAGAAAACCTTCAGTGTTTGGTGTGGTTGGGAACAACCTTATTGCTCTTTGGAACAATCTTATTGCTCTTAGGAACAATCTTATCTTTGCAGAGGATGTGGTCTAGGCACGACGGTATACCAGCTCACTTTTCCCCTGTTATTTCTGACTTTACTTACCGAATAGATTAAGAAATCCATGGTTTGTCCTACAACGCAAGATGAACTAAAAAATCGCATTTTGGAAGCTGCTAAAACCATTAAGAAGAATGGTGGTGCAAATGACAAAACATTTCAGGGAATTGTGGATTCGTCATGCTGAATGACGAAATGGAGATCATTTTGAACAGCTGTTTTTGATGTTTTCCTTTTAAAGGTTTGTTTCAATTTTATTTATTTATGCTTTGTAATTTATGATTAATGTTTAATGTCTTGGAAATAAAGATTTTACACATATGTTTACAGCTTTATTTTTTCTTATTTTTAGCTGTAGAAATGCCTCTGTATTTATTAACCATCCTACATAATATCAATATTATCAATTATATCAATTAAATTAACATTTAGTTTTAATTCTAACGAAAGTTTGAATTTGTTGATGATGTAGTTAATATTGCATGTTAATGTATAAAATGGAATGGATCAAGATAGGACGGAGGTTTAGAGGCTGACTGAAGGGTAGGACAAAAATAATAATAATCATTTCAAAAGAAACTAACTGAAAGTTTTTTCGTATGCAGGTTACCAAGCACAGTCTCCTCAGGGGATCGCTTAGAACATAAAATGAATTAGTTATTATTAGTAGTAGTAGTGGCAAATGTTGCAAGAAAGAAAGCTTATACATCATCAGCCAAAAAGAAAAAAAAATTCCCATATTACCTATCCAATCCATTCCCTCCAATAGTTCTTTTAATTTATTTAAATGATCCATCTGTACAACACCAGATGTAAGTTTGTTCCAACAATTAATCACTCTCAGGCAGAAAGCAAAATTTCTCTCATCTGTCCTACAACCATCCTTTTTCAAGTTAAATTTAAGTCTTCTTAGGTATCGTCTGAGCAAGAGATACCATCAATATTTAATTTACCCAATCCACTCAAAACCTTAAACAAGCCGATCAGGTCTCGACGCAGATATCTATTTTTCGACGCTGCAATTTGTGGAACTGAAGTCTTTTATGGTGAGTACCCTTTTGTGTTCCTGGGTAATCTTGTTGCTCTGCTCTCCACCCATTTCAACATATCCACGTACATCCCAAAATGATGCTTCCAGACCTGCATGCAATACTCAAGTTATGGCTTAATCGTTGCTTTATACAACGGGATAATGACCTCGTTATCCCTTATGGCAAAATTCTTGTATATCATTGATCAAACCCCATGAGCCGTCTGGCATCTGGACAAGGGAAGATTATTCAGAGAACTTCATATTTGATTGTATAGTTACCTCCAGATCTTTTTTCATTCTCCACTACCCTGATGTGGCATCAGACAATTGGTACGTCAATCTGGGACTACTAATAATGTGCAGCCTTTCATTCAACGAGTTAGCCATATTACATCCCACAATGTCGAAATTCTTAAGAAAACCTGTATAAACGAGGCTCTTACTGATCAGAGTTATGGGTATAAACCATCAACAAAAGAAAATGAAAGATTATTCACTTTTTGCTGTGGTTTCATAGACTGGATTTTTAATGACCAAGATCTCCTCTTAGGAGGTCATCTTTCCTAGATTTTCAATACGCTATATCTCGATATTGTGAAGCGTCACAAAATCACGATATGGAATATTGAAATCCTCATAAAGTTGTCTACAACTCCCTTTATTTCTCAGTCTATGACAATTAGCTTTATTAAAAATTTAATATGAACTTTCCAATCATATGAGCTGCTGCCATTTCCATCTAAGTTTTAAAACCACACGAATTTTTTTTCTTTCTAATACAGCTATAAACTTTGCCAACTCTTTTTTTAAGATTTTATGTTTGTTACTTAAATTTTTAACGTATTTAATAATCTAACTTATACGCCTTCTTCTGGCACACACCACAAAAATTGTACTTTCCAATTCTCATTTCTACATTAGAAATTTGCAATAACGAATCCAAAATTAAATATTTACTGAAAGCGTGTTCTTTTTTTTTCCTTTTGTGGTAACAACGCCGTGAAGAATTCCTGGTGGGAATAAAAATTCTCCTTACGCAGATAATTTTGAATTAAGAATGCATACTCTACTCTCCAAACAAATGAGAATAAGCATGAACCACCGACGTCCACCGACTGCCTTGAATAATAGAATATTCGCGTTAGTGGCCATAATTCTCTTTTAATATCACACCTAGGGAGCTCCTCTGTTGACTGAGCTGGTATTACACAGCAAATGCTTTCACTACTCCTTTCTTCAGACACCCATTTCTAAATGCAAATGGGAATTGCAGGATTTAGAAGCTTAGAAAAAGAATTTGAAAAGCAATAATGACCTTCGCGTGTTCCGGAACATCTTACTATGAAAAGTTCTCAGCGATCAAAGATTGTGTTTTAAAAGACGTTTCTTTACAAGGTAATAAAGTGTTTTATGGTTTGTACTTATTTAGAGCACACAACAGAGTTGTCAGGAAAGGAATGGGGAGAACCTAAACTACTCTTTATTTATAGAGCCTTTCATAAAGAACGTAGGTAAAGCTTAACTACATGTATGTATTATTATTCTTCCATAAATTTCACAAACTTTGCAAACAACAGTTGTTTTTGATGGACAAACAGAAAATTTACGCATTCTGCTCTATACTTATTGAATTACCAACTTCTTAATATCCAATTAAGAGAAAAAATCCAAATCTAATCGATATATTCACAGTCCACGGTTTTCTTTAAGTTGAACCCACCAACATCTTAAGTTTATAATCTCATATTCGGAAGATAAAATGTCCATTGCCAACGTACAGACAGCATGGTTACGGTGGATGGAAACTTGTGTTTGCTTATCATTCGCTTGGTTGTTTCTGAAGAACTATGAAAGATGCATGATATGCTACTTTTGGAGAGAGAGAAGGCTTATGTAGCTCCAAGAATTTCCTTCTAATTCCTTGCTGTCTCCGCTCGTTACTAGGGATTTGTCGTCAACACGAGATCGAAGTTCACAAGTGTGTGAACAACATCAATGGAGAGAAAAACTGCAATAGGAAAGACCAACAAGGAGAAACCAGCAACAAAACTTTGCCAGACAGACGGAAGAAGAATAAAAGAGAGGAGAAGTTTTGCAATGAAACAAACCGTAGACAGCTCTACAGTTTGTTTAGAGATAACGCAAAACAGTGGAAATAACAGAAGAAAAATAAATAATGAAAAAAGTGATCGAAACTTTAAGATTATAAAAAAAACGAAATGGAAAGATCCATATACAAGTCCATGAAGTAATGGATGAACAGAGAATGTAGCACCCTTTCATTAACTACTAAGGAATACGCAGCTCAGAGGCACACCAGTCCCAACCAACGTCTTCAAAAAGGGAGTCAACGATTCGTTATTCAGTCGTCACCAACACAAGCGGCAGGCTCGCCGTGGTGGTCTAATCCACCGCAGGATCCCCTATTCTCTCCAACAGGAACCCAGCCACCCGGAAACGATAGGTATGCTTCAAGGGTGATGGATCACAAATTCGAGCTCAAGTCTAACCCTAAATGCTGCTCCTACCTCAACATTGAGATCAATTTCATAGTTGACTCTTCAGTTCATATAGGTCGCATACCACTCTACGAGATATTCCCCAGTCGCAGACAACTACCGATCTTCTATCTAAAGTGCCACATCCACTCAATTATACATCTGTTGTACACTAACCAAAGCAGGATTACAGCCACTTAGCCGAATTTACAAAGAGGATGTATTTAGCTAACGTTCCAAAGAGGATGTATTTATCTAACTTTCCAAAAAGAAAAGCAGGTTAAATGTGTCTAACCCATTAACGGATATTATTCTTCCCACATATTGATCCATAATTGGAAGTCCTGTATCAGCAACAGTACAAGAACGAGCACACGAATAATCGGGATCTCATGGAGTCCTTCGTGCAGATCTCATTCCCCACCTGTTGATTAACTGTTCGTAAATCATGATCATTAAAGATGATATCAACACTATTCCATGGGTCCAGGCAGCTGGATCTTTAGTCTTCAGTGGAATTCCATCTATTATGGTTCTATGGTCGACTCCAGTTCAAAGCTACTGTGCAATGTGGTTACTGGAATGCACACTACAGTCCCTAAGCGTAAATATTTCTGAGGTTCACCTAAATAGCATTTTTCAAAGTATTTTTGATCCATAACACAGCTGTCAGCCATTACTGTACTTATAGAGCATCCAAGGATGTTCAATAAATCATGCTTCAGACCATGAGATGAGCTTTCAAAAAGGAAGAGTAACAAATAGACAAAATAAACATAACGAAAAAAAAAAAACTCTTCATTAGCCTCTTTCTTCTTTTGCGATAAATTCTTTTCTACAGTTTATCGCAGAATAACCTCACCCTTAGTCTGATGGCTAAATTAAAACTCTTTTGTAATAAATTCCCTTAACTTTGCCGTTTGTAAATACCAATCTCTTTACTTAGTTTGGAAAGCACTCAAATAAGAAAGTGGGAGACGATGATAGTGAAGAGAACCGTTATTTCTGCTTCGATACACACTTCACCCGCGGGGCACATTTCTGGTTTCATCATCAAACTAGAAAATTTAGCTTCCCAGACCAAAATTTTACGAGTTTCTCCCGTGATAATAAAACTTTAGAGGGTTACAATAAGTTATCATTCCACTTTTAGGTTCAAGTGAAAAATCACTAGTTGTTTACGATCTAAAAGAGCGCCTTTCTGGTGACTTGAGTGGATTAAACCGATGTTCGATGGCATTGTTTACTGCCAGAAAAACTTAAGTGGATGTTAAGTGTTACAAACGCCTCCATAGATTTAAATAAAGCCGAAGACCATTACGAAGAACTTTTTTATTTGCCTAATTTTGGATTAATAAACAAAAGGTCACGTGATGAAGATCGAGAATAACTTTGCCGGATTTCTATTTATCCCATTTTAATTAAATTTGGGATGGCTCGATAATTCTTTCTGTTTGCGCTAAATATAAAATTTCATGAAAATCTATCCATTGGGAGTCAAGTTTTGCATGCGGACGGACGAACAGACAAACAGACAGATGGGCATGGTAAAGAGCGTAGGCGCTTATGCATATTTGCTAACGGACCATATATTACAAATATTCGGGATGGTGTAAAACAGAATAGCAAAATTTTGAAGCGGTAATCTTAAAAAGAACTTTTTTAGGAATATCATTCATAGAGATTATGTACGTTTTATATATTTTTTTAAATATTCTAACTTTTTTCTTCATTTTGCTCTGTCTTCCCTTGTCATATATCATATTAAGGCTGCTTCAGCAAACTGTTAATAGTTCGTGGTAGAAAGAAAAAAAGCGAGTACATCTTTTTCTAAAAGCTGTTTTTTAAGTCACTGTTCAAGTAAATTGTCTTTCCCTGAAATAATTTACTTTTATTTCGTTGCCATCTTCTCGCATTGGGCTTACTGTTTGACTAGTTGACCTTTATTTTTCGTGCTTTAATGTTATTTTTTTATTTCTTCTCTGTTTACACCACGGGTGTTTTTTTTTTCCTACTAGAGAAAGAGATAGAAAGAAGAAAATCCGATGAAGTCTGGATTCCCAATAAAAATTCCGCTCTAACGTCGACTTTGGATGTTTTCTTTTAGTACAAAGTTGATTATGCGAGTAGGGCTGCCAGATAGGACTTCTGATGACCCTAACACAGGAAAAAAAAACCTCAGAAAAGATTTTTTTTTTCTCTATTTCCTGTAACATTTGGTTAAATATATTTTGCATTCCAAATGTTCAAGAATTTCTTTGAGAACTGGGACAGGTATGTGAAGTTAAACTTTAGAATTATAGAGGCTCACTATAAACTGATATTAATTGCTTTATTATGCTGGCTGTTTCTTCAGTTTCATGATACACTTGCCTATCAATTTATTAAAACATCAAATGTCTCAATATCCCCAACGTGTCAAAGGTACCATGCAAAAGATAGACAAAAACAAACAGAAACTTCACGAGAGGCTTGATCATACGTGCCCAAGCAGCAAGACGTCATCGGGTACCAAACTATTATTTGGCCACCCAAATAATTAAATTCATCTATCGTGCTGTGTGTCTTATGTCTGTTAATTGCGTGTGTTCTATGGTCGATTTGTCTGTTTTGCTGGACGAAAAACCCCAGTTTTTTTTGGGGGGGAGAACCTTTCTAACGCCTGAGACCGACTACCTCAGCCACGGAGTGCAAAAACCCATTAAAGTTCCTCGCGTCATCGACGGGATTCGAACCAGGGCCTTTTCCACGCGGTGTGGAGAGGGCGGTGACGTTACTACTGTGCTACACGCGCAGACTACGTCATCGAGTACGTGTGCCAACTACACTCATGAGCCAAAATATCATGACTACCCCTGTCTCCACGAGTGGGCGCATCCTTCAGCGCCTAGGGGTCACGCCACTGACTGGTGTAGTCTATATAGTGACAGAACTATATAGTGCCTCTCATTCCCTCATTACGAAGCCTGTGCAATGAGAAAAAGGAAGGACCTGATTACCTTCACTATCAACCAGTGATGGTCTGAGACCATTACTGGTTGATAGTGGAGGTGAACGGCGGTGGCACATTCTGTCCGGGACAACAAATGGCTCACGATCCCTTAGTAAACGACAGACTACCATTAAGGCGCAAAGAAAAACGTTTCGGAGCACACCAACCAGCGGACGTTCTTGCGGATAGATCTACGGTGTAGGCGACCTCTTCATGTGCCCATGTTGACCGACTTTCATCAACACCTCCGCCTGCAGTGGGCAAGAACCGCCATTCCTGGACATTGGGTGACTGGAAAAGAGTCGTCTGGACTGTTGAATCAAGGTTCCAACTGCATCATGACCGTGGATGGGTGCGCATTCGACAACGAGGTGAACAGCTGCAACCAGGCTGCGCGGTTTATACCATGGTCTGGAGGATGTTTTCATGCACATCACTGGGTCCTCTCGTCCCCATTGAACACACCCATACCACCAGATCCTACCTGGACATTGTTTCGGACGAAATTTTGCCCTACATGGTGACCGTGTATCCAGATGGCACTGGACTCTTTCGAAAAGACAACGCCCCGTGTCACAAGGCACGCATTTACAGGAATGGTTCAAAGATCGTGTAGAAGCATTTCGTGTGCTCCTATGGCAACAAAATTTCTCGGACATCACCCCCATAAAACATTTGTGGGATGTGGTAGAACGCAGCATTCGTCAGTCCATGACAGTGCTTTGTTCCGTTGCCAAGCCGAACCTCAGGACATCCTTATCTTCTTACTTGGCTCAAACGCGTTGTGTTCCGAAATCTTGTCCTAAAATGGATTGACATGGCTATAAGAATACTAAGTTCATCAGCAACTTCGTGAATAGTTAAACGTCAATCACCTCTGATCAGAGAACGTACACAAGCAAGTGAAGCGTTGGTTTGTGAAGTTGAGGAGTGGATAGAGAGGGGGGATCATCTTCGACATGCAAACGGAACAACAGATAGCATCTTCTCCGTAAGCTGTTTTTAACATTTGGTGTGTTTGTTAGTTTTCATGGAAACTAAGAAACCAAACTTGGCGGCCCGACTTTGTCAGTAATCGTGCCAAGTTGAAATCTTGCTGCATATTTCGGCAAAGATACGGTACAATGGACTCTTGGTACAGGCTCTAAACTGCATTGGGAACGAATCTTATTGGTGGAAGGAATGTGATGGAGAGTGATAATCCAACCACCAATCACGTCTGGTTTTCGTAAAGATATGCGACAGCACTTCTTAATTAGTTTCTTATTCAATAACAGCAAATTTTATCCATTTTAATTGATGAAAGAAAAAAAAATAAATATTAGAAGGCTGCTCATCCGTGAAAACATTATATTTTTCATCTTATGGAGCACACACGATTGTTGTAAGTCCAATGTTTGCAACGCTGGCAGTGACCCGGTGATTAATCCTCTCTCGTGCTTTTCGAATTATGTTTGCTTTGGCAAGCTGATAATATTTGATATATCATTTATAATTAATTTAAAGTATAGATAAAAGTTAATACAGGTAAACAAGCCCTCGTGGGTAGCACAGTTGGTAGAATAGCCATTCACCCCACAATAGGTGTAAAAAGATCTGAGTTCGAATCCCTTTGATGACAGGAGGAATTTTTATGGGCCTTTTTCCCAACGTGGTTGAGTTAGTAGGTCTCAGATAAGGGTAAAATGGATTTTTCTCCAGAAAAATCGGGTTTTTCATCCAGTAAACATAAAATCGACCTCAAAACACGCGCAATTTACAGCCAATGTACACGGAGCAATATGCCCTTAGCAACATGACTGTTCAAGAAAACTTATTTTTAGTATTCTGTCCCTAGCTTCCAACTGTCAACTAGATCTTGAATAAATTTGCCGTGCCCTGTCCCTAATTATCTTGGCGTCACCAAATAAACCAGTTCCAGCTTCAGAGGCTGACCAAGTAGATAAGAATCTCTTAACCTTTTAACCTTTCCTCCAGCAGAGTTTGCCGCATACGTACGAGAAATCCATTCCGCTTTGAAACAAAAAATATACAAACCGAACTTTCCTTTTAAAAGATTACGCCATTGGGTATTTTCTATCCATTTATTTATGTCTGGTATGATTTACTGTGCAAAGAGCGTTTTGGTTGCTCTTTTACTTTGAGACATATAGCATATAGACAACGCATACATATATGTACATGAAAGCAGTGAGATTTGTCGAAGGAGGAATAGAGTAGGCATTAGAGTAATCTATTTTTAGTTGCATCGGATGCCTCTTTAATGGTATCAATAAATAGAAAGGATTTTGTACTTACTTTGGATGCATTTATTTATGCGCTCGAAATGTAAAAGTAATGTGTCTCTCTAATGATATGGTAATGGGAATCTCAATGAAGCAGGAAACGAATGATTGTTCTACAAATCCCTATTTTCTGGCACTGAATTACCAATCAATGTTTGAGCAAAATAACAAGTTTCCAATCTACCTGTTCCAACTAGAAAAATCAACCATTTTGTTTTCTTTGGGCTTGCTTTGTTATTTATCTCTGGAAGAAGAAGAAAAATTATAGAGCGATCAGCCCGAGTAGACTGATTGTAAAAGAAATATATAATCCAGCCAAGAGGAAAGAATAAATAGAGAATAAAATTAAAAGAAAGAAAGGTGGACTGCAGTGAGCAGATGGCCAAGTAACATACATGCTTTCATACTATATGTATTGTACGATATGTCATGCTGCATTCGGCATTTTGATAAATTCGAATTCAGATTCTAAACAAATTGAAAATCCAATTTTAACTTTATTGTCCATAATGGTCAGTGCATTATTTTATTCCCTTCCCAATGTTGTGTTTCCCAAGGTCACAGTACAGTGTGACACTGCCAATTTCAATTATTCAAATATTTCAATTTGAATAATTGAAATTGGCATAAAATGAAATGAATTGAAAGAGTCGAGTTCCATCTGGACAAACGGTCACCATATAGGGCAAACTAGGTCCGTAGCAATGTCCAGGTAGGATCTGG
The DNA here is from genome assembly GCF_048544385.1 of Mastigoproctus giganteus. NCBI lineage: Eukaryota > Metazoa > Arthropoda > Arachnida > Uropygi > Thelyphonidae > Mastigoproctus > Mastigoproctus giganteus. The sequence continues at coordinate 42,537,242 of NC_143585.1, forward strand.
TGGTAAGGCGGTGTTCAATGGAGACAAGGGGACCCAGTGATGTGCATGAAAACATCCCCCCAACCATGGTAGAAGTACTGGAACGATCCCTGAAACATTTCGATCTCAAGGACAATGAAAGGATCGTAATTTCAGTCAGAGAAAGATGTTAATCAAATTATCAGTTGATTCTTTCGATAATCGTATCATCCTTTCTGTGCGAATGATATAGCTTTCCTAGATGAATAGATAAACCTAGATAAATGTCGATATATTGAAATACATGCAGTTTTACAAAGTATTATTTTATCTAGGAGAAAAAATTCTTAAAAATCTTCATCAAAGTGTTTATCTTTCATTAGTGTTCTTATTTGAAGTTCCCATGAATATGCCCTCTTTGATTTTGTTCTCACTAACTCCAATAAATTTCTCTTTCAGGTTAAAGAAAACCTACTCCATTTTAATTCATTGCTTTGGCAATTTTTTGATCAAACCGAGTTTAATATGCGATGGTGGTAATAAAACTCTATCAGGAGTAACCAATGGTTTGTTCGCAACAATTTTCTTTCCTGGAATCAGTTCTTTTCTTTGAAGCCATTGTTTTTTAACGTATTGGATTTAATGGTTTTTCGTATCTCTACTGTCACATTCATAAAAAGGCAGCAATATTTAGTACAGCCAAATTGTAGCCTAGTAAAAGAACAATCGTTTTAAGGTCACCACGAATATGTCAAAAACAAAAAAAAAACTGCTCATATTTGATGCTTGCCAAGAAAAGAATCATGTTATAATAGATTTCTTTCATTTGTGCAGCATATGCTAAGAGTACTGATGGTAATGTATTTTTGTCATGGAGCAACACTGCTTTCAAATTTGCTTTGGAGAAATCGATGAATAACCAACGTTCAGCTGGAGTGTGCAGGTGTCCCAGAGCTTCGATTAGAGAATTTGCGCCACTACAGTAAACCAAATCCGCTTGAGAAATGAAATGCATACATATTTGCTGATATTTAAGAAAACGGCATATTTTGATGTCTTCTTGCAGGAGATTCAATCCTTCCAGTCCAGAAGCCAAAATGATGGTTAGATCCATTTAACCAGGCAGTAATTAATTTCGGAAACAAAGGTTTTTCATCCAGCAAAACTGAAAATCTACCACAGACCATATGCAATTTACAGGCAGTATACACGGAACAATGTGGCTTTAGTCGCTGATCCTCCTAAAACCCTACTACAACAACAACAACAACAAATTCTGTTTGCGTTTTTAAATCCAGCAACAAAATTTAAATAAGAATTAGCAAGAAACGTTTATGTGACAAAATGTATGATGGTCAGTGAGCGATTTTCTCCAAACATATATCATGTTTGGAGAAAATCATCTCTGCAGGTTTAAAAAGGATTCTCTAAAGCAACAAATCTCGATGTAAAATTTAAATATATAAATAATCTTTATTAAAAATGAGAATTCAAACTCCATCGCGGTTAAGAAATCAAACAGCACTAAATATTAAAAACTGTAGTAGAACATCATCGGATGTTTTAATTATGAATAAAAATTCCCGAGTCTTGCACGTTTGATAAATGATTAGAAACCAGGGAGTTCATAGTCATCGTTTGAAGGATCTGGCTGAGAATGTTACAGTTGAAGAAGGGTGTGCATTGAGTCTAAGAGTGAACGACCGTTTCGGTGAAAATTGGTTTAAGTCTATGCCAAGATTTTACAGTACAGTACTCGGATTACTGGGCGCATCTGTCCAAAGAATGGACAAGCTGAAGATGAAGGGTTGATTCTGTTCAGAGAGCAAGATGAGGAGCTTGCCATCTGCAGATATCCCAGAAATAAGAACTCTGACAGTACCACATCTACATGAATTTGAGACGAATACTAGGAATTCCTGTTTAGAAAATGCAAAAGGATTTGCAAAAGGAATTTGAAATGATCAAGGAGCACAATCGAAGAAAGGGAAGAAATCACTTGCCGAATGAATAGGCTAAGGAAAGAGAAATACACTTTTCACCAATTGTTGAAAAATATTCCACGATGACTTCTGGTTGGGCTAAAGTCAAAAAGGAGACCCTACACCGTATTAAAATTTATTTGTATCTGACGTTATTTCTGTTAGTATTCTAATACTTTGGTAATCCGATGTATCTGGATCTAAAATTCAGCTCTAGCGTGCTATTCCCATGCAAATAAATATTAATACACAACAGATAAATATCGGTATTAGACAACCTATCTGAAATGCCGTTACCCTCGTAGAACCCTTTCATGTATTACCCCCGACATCCATATACACACCGCAGCAAGCTCTCGCATGACAGTTTTTTTAAAGCACAGTGCATTTTCTTAGAAAGAAAAGAATTTACTCGCGCGCATTTTCTTGAAGAAAAACAAATCTGCTTTCCTAGAAAAATGCACTTTCCGTGTAATTCTATTCCCTGGTGACTGAAGAATTGCGAACAAAATATTCCGGGAAGCTTTACTCAGCAGGCCTGTTTCCGTCTGTAATTTCATACAAACACACACACACACACACTCTCTCTCTTTTCTTGTGCTGGCCCATTATATTATGCCGTAGAACAGATAGGGTTCTTAAAGCCTGTGTACATGTTATCATCAAATACTTCTTACAACGACACCACTCTACATCCCCATGTATTTCTGTTACCACGACAACCTAGTATCGCGGGTCAGTGACACTTGTTTTTTCATGATTTTACAGAAGATGTGTATTTTAAACAAAAATCCCATTCTGAGTGCACAGTTCTCAACTGACACCACATGCAGCCAGGGGATTAACGGCGGGCAAATATGCTTGTAAAAAGAAGTAGAAAATACCGACATAGTTGAAAAACAAAGAAATGTTGTTATGAGGTGATCATAAGAGTGTTACTTCCCATCTAACCGCAAAAAAAAGCATCTCTTACATGCCAGCCCAGTCAGTTCTAAACACTGGTCAGTTTTTTCCTAAATGATTGCTATTTGTCATTGATAATCTTAGCTCAATTAGCTCATGCCGTAATAAAATTAGCACTTACACTATTTTTAGTGTTGTTGTTGTTGGCATTAGCATTAGCTTTAGTAGAGGCATATGATGCAAGAAAGCAAGCTTATGCAGCATCAGCGAATAAAAAAAAAACCACTCCCATTTCATCCCTCCGTTCGTTCGAAATACCTGTCCAGCTGAGCCTTAAATTTATTTAGGCTATCAACTTCCACAACAAGGGATGGAAGTCTGTTCCACCAAACAACTACCCGCTGGCTAAAGGCAAATTTCCACACATCTATCCTACATCTGTCTTTCTCAATTTGAATTTATGCACTCTCAGGTGATTATTCTGAGCAAGAGGAAGAATCCCATCGGTATTGAGCATGCTCAAACCATTCAAGGCTTTATACACCTCTATCAGATCACCTCGCCGGTGCCTAGTCTCCAGACACTGTAATTTGCAAAACTTAAGCCTTTCTTCGTAAGAGCAACCCTTTGTTCCATTCATTAATCTTGTTGCCCTTCTCTGTACTCGTTCCAGCAGCTCTACATCCTTCTTGAACTGAGGCCTCCAGACCTGTATACAGTACTCTAGGTGTGGCCTGACCATTGCCTTATACAAGGGAATAATCACATCCTTATCTCTGCTAGAAAAATTCCTGTATATCATTGACAAGACACCATGAGCTACCCTTGCAGCCCGTCTGCACTGCTCAGAAAACTTCATATCTTCCTGCACAATTACCCCCAGGTCCTTTTCATTCTCTACCACAGTCAGTGTAGTACCACAGAGTTGATACGTTGCTCTGAGGTTACTGTTTCCCATATGTAGTACTTTTCAATGTTAAATTTCATTTGCCACCTCTCAGCCCATCTGCTCAACCTTTCCAGATCCTGTTGCAGCAGCATAGCGTCAGTAGTGTCCTTAACAACCCTGCCAACCTTTGTATCGGCTGCAAACTTGGACATTAAGCTTGATATACCATCATCAATATTATTTACAAATACAGAAAACAATAATGGACCCAACACTGAACCCTGAGGGACTCCACTAATAACATTAGTCCACGATGAGCAGTGTCCATTGATTACCACTCTCTGTCTTTTCCCCCTCAACTACTCCTTTACCCATAGCAGCAATTTGCCTCCAATGCCACACTGCTCCAATTTGTGCAGCAGTATTCCATGTGTAACAGTATCAAAAGTCTTTCTAAGATCCAAACATATAATATCGAAGTTATTCCCTGCATCCAGTTCTTTTGTTACTGCATCATATCCAATCAAATTGGTTCAGGCAAGACTTTTCCTTAACAAAACCATGCTGTGTCCGAGCTATAACTGAAGTCTTGTCTAGATGATCCTGCAGTGCTTCTTTAACCAGCGCCTCCATTAATTTTCCTGGAACAGAAGTTAAACTCACAGGTCTATAATTACTTGTGTCAGCCTTTGATCCTCCTTTGTGAATTGGGGTCACATTTTCACATCTCCAGTCTATGGGTACCTCCCCTGAGTCCAAAGTAGCTCTCATAATTATGGCTAGAGGTTTACTTACTTCCTTCGCTGCTTCCTTTAATATAACTAGATAGATCCCATCCACCCCAGGTGCCTTTTTTTTATGTTTATCCTCAACAAATTCTCCTCCATTATCCTCTCTGTTATTACAAAATCATCTAGCTGCCTGCATTTAACTGGAATCTGACTGGAATCATCTACTGCCTGTAAACTGAGTGTTCTCTGGTGGATTTTCTGTTTACTGAACGAAAAACTAGACTTTCCAGGAGAAAAAACTATGCTACCCTCGCCTAAAACTGACTAACTTTGCCACGTTGTTAAAAAGGCCCATAAAAATTACTTCCATAATCAACGGGACTCGAACTCAAGTCTTTTCCACCCTGATTTTCCAAATATCAAAATGTCCAAATCTCTTTTGATAAACTAGAACTGCTTCCGTTGGGGCAGGAAGAAAGTATCTGGATTTCAAACTTCTCTTCTCAGCCCCTTGTACAAAACTACCTTTCTAAGAGCATTTTGGTTTATGAAGTGCAATCTCTCTCTGATTGATAATTCGAACACTATTACCGAAATATTTTGCCATTTATAACCTGCCTCGCTTCCTCTATGCTTCACTAATCTGGCCTTTCATCTCGCAATCCATCCTTCTACCTATCGAGTGGGCCGAATATTTTCTCATCAAATGGTTAAATGACAAGCTAGGACTGGAAACACAAAGCTATTCAGCGTTTGGAATCTCTAATCATTGGCCAAAGTGTCTTCCTTAACATTTTGGCCATCTTTAGTGGCGAATTCCACCGAATGCTACCAGAGCGACTCCATCCCATCGCTCTAAACTTTCCAGAATAAATAGATTTGGTTTGATTATTCATCCATCAACGACTCCGGCAATCTAGGCTACCTTCCATTATGACCCTAATGTCTGGATTGACGTCTAAAATACTATTTCTGTACACAAGGTGTACAGAAACAGTGTTTTAGACTCATTCCTGTCGAACTTTAAACTTTTTAGACTTATTAGCTCCAGTTTCAATGAGTTTTTAAAATGTTTACTTTGTTTTGTTCTTTTTTAAAGCAATACCTACCCATTCTTATCATTTTATCTATGTAAATCCTCTAGCTTGATTGTACCGGGGTACGGCCCTTACCTTACTTTATTGAATATCATCATATGATTATACATATGGGTTATTTCCTCAGATGGCCAAGTTAGTCGGTTTCATGCGATGTTGAATAAACTAGGGTTTTTCATCCAGTAAAACACACAAATCGATCGATGAAATTTCAAAAAAATTCAGGCGATTGTTAAAAAAGAAATGGTTTTTTTTTTTTTTTTTTTGTGCCAAACTCGCATTAAGAAAACCAGTTAACAGAAGAAATAGTATTGTAAGTTTTGTCTAAAACTTAATTTGACGTTATTTAATAGAGAACTCGAGCTAACCTTTTTTTTTTCTTTCAATTACCTGAGCTGCGCTCGCCAGCCCATTATTTTTTTTCTCGAACACATCGCTTTGTCTGAATACAGTCATTAGAAAAGAACTCTATCCCTTAGTCGATTAAGCTTACAGGCAAAGCGTAAAGTAAACTCAAGAAAAGTGTTACTCAAGAGAAGTAGTGTTTGTTTGGAGGCTTTAATTATTAATAATTGTTCCCAAGTTGTAGTGGTCTCTCTGTTCCACCGGAAAACTTATGGTCAGATACCTTATTGGTTTATAAAGTAATTTAGCGGTCAGTGCATGAAACTTACTGGAACAATTAGCACTCCAGTAAAAATAATACTGCCCTTAGAAATAAAACAGACAAAAATAGAAGTAAGAACAAGATATTCGAGATATTTACAGTATAATGTAATGAAGAGTAAAGTTAAATGTTTCTTCAATACGAGTTCTATTGTGTTGCCCCTGTAAAGGATGCCTCTTTGACAAGCACACAAAAGCTATCATTTAATATCGTTTTTAATCGATAAAAATATTTGTTTTTTTTCTACAAGACACAAAATTAATACCATATATCAGCCCTACATATAAAACTCTAACAGATCGATAATCATGCGTCTATCCTGAGGATTAAATAATTATTTAATATCGTCCGAAAACTCCAAATCTACCAATAGATGCTTATATCACTCTGTAAGTTATTATTACATTAGCAGTGCTCCGCACCGTGATGATCTTGAATCATTGACAGTGTCTAGGATAGCGACACCTTCATTCATAAGCAACGGCACGTCTGGTGAGCATTAACTACCCTGTGAACATTTCAGTTCCTCATAGTCTCTCCACATTTCGTTTATGAATAAATCATCCGATGCCTTAGCCCATAACTCATCTATTACGTTTCTTTCTTATCTCATTATTAAGATTTTTCATTTCCGAATGTCTCAGCAAACTTATAAAGATAATAGAAACGCAAATACCAAGAGAAGCATCTGTTTTTTATTATTTATTAGCCACATGCAATAAATTTAATGATTACGTTTCATGATCGAACGCAGTGGAAACGTCTTGAAAGAAACAATAATCCAAACACAACTGCGCGCGATCGACTTACAGTATGTAAGGTACTTTAGAGGGTAGCGCCCTCGTAGGTCAGGTGCCATGGTGCATTGCATCATGGTCCCAGATGTTTTGACAAGCGTAGAAAAAAGATTGTAATTTTAGAGTTACTTGGGATGGAAAAGGCCTGTGTTCTCTGGACAGGTTGCCTCTTTTGTTGGACGAACAATATCTTGCTGTCCTCTTCCAAGACTAAATAACTCAGCCACGGAGTGAAATTAGCCCATAAAAATTCCTCGCTTAATTGATGGGATTCGAACCCAGGCTTTTCCACTGCATGAGGGTGGGCATCGATTGTAATCACTATCCACGCGCACCTCCGATAGGTGTACAATGAACTTAGTCCTAGAACTTAATTGTCTAAATTAGCCCATTAAATCCCTCACTTCACTGATGGGATTCGAACATATGTCTTTTCCACCTCGTGGGGGGTGGCATCGATTGTAATCGCTGTACAGGGGACCTTCGACAGAAGTAATGAACTTGGTCCTGGAATTTAATTGTCGAATCTAGTAGTTTGGTATAAAATTGTTAAAACAGTACACAAGGATGCAGCGCCATCTCTCCCTAGTGGCACCTTACGGAACTTCTTTTACACCATAGTAACTGTAATTGAGGCTAGTATCGACAGAATAAAACAAAAAAAGCAGAAACTTCGAAAAACAAAAGCTAATGTGCAAACCGATTACAAGAACTAAAAAAATCGAATTACCAGTGGAATGTAACCCAAGAGAGAGAGAAATAGAAACTTGTAGACCTGACTAATTTGTAGCCAGATAAATCGAGTGGACATCGAGACAAATCCCATGAAAGAACGAGAAGAGTGGGTAAACTGCACGCCAAGGCACGGAAAGCTATGAATTATTCTACTAAACTGTGGAACTGCATTGAATAAAAGGCTATTAAGGAAAGCAGTAATTGCTGTTGACTTTTGTGCTCTGCCATTAGAGGAAAGCGAGTTCGCTTGCAGATGAATAACAAAGTGCCCTAAAGAACAGCTGTGACGGAACCATACGTTAGATGGTGTCACCTCCAACTGTTTATAGGACTAATTACAGCAGTAATTTTATTTTGCATTAGACCTGGCCAACTTACTCGGTCTCGGTCCGGGAAATAAAACTCACATAAATCTAGCTAAGAATGCCCGGCGAAGAGGACTGACTCATAACTAACTGCGACTTCCCCAGGAAACCCTCGGCTAATTTCTGGACATAAAATGTCGCGTTGGAACGCGGGGATACACACACACACACAAAGCGCTTGCAGCAATACATCCCGCTAGTGGATACTGGTCGTGGCGCGAAGTTGTGTAGTAAAGTGCTAATTAATTTTATCTCCCCTAAGGTTGCCACCAAATTAGGTGGTTAACACTTCCGGCTTGGTTACGTTGGGGTGTTCCCGAAATCCCAGCTTAATTAGCTGCAGCGACAACAAAGTCTCATGTTTGAGTTCGTAAAGGTGTCTGCGAATGTCGTGGAAAACGGGGCCCTTCATTCAAAGCAGCATACGTGTACAGCGGTGATAAAATTGGTGACACAAATTCATTTCGACGTACAACCTATTCATAAAGTATACTTAACGCCGACATGCGATCCACGGTGGCAATCGCGGAACAATCTGACGGAAAGCTAGGTGCTAATGGTTGGAAAATGTACCTGTCTGTTTGACCATCATCATCATCATCACGCTCTCCTGCTCTCTGTCTTGCTCTGTTATAATCTATTAATAATAACATTTACGCTCAGTATTCACTTTATAGGTACATCACAAGATCGCTTGTAAATGTCCTAATATTCGAGTAATTTTGATGAATGACCCTGGCTAGAGGAATGAGCGTCAAGGAGCACCTAAGCAGTCGTGTGTGATATGTAATACAAAAGACAACCAATGTGACCGCCACCTTCTTTCCTAGGAGGTCTACGCTATCAAATCTATTAATGACTAGCTGGGCAATCCAAAAAGCCCTTAACTCAAAGAAACAACTTGAAATCTTATTCCTAGACATACAAGCAGCTTTCGACACACTCAGCACAACAGAACTAGTTAAAATTCTGAAGCATTGTTTCAGAATCGAAGGTAATCTTCTTGCTGTCCTCCATCAACTCCTCATTAACAGGCAAATATTTATCAAATATGATCACAGATTGGAGATGACCACCACGACCTCTGTTGGCATCCCACAAGGGGGAGTTCTCTCATCATGGTTTTTTGCCGCAGCACTAGAGCCCTTCCTTGCGAAGCACCCAAACTTCATTTCATACGCTGATGACCTTAAGATGCTGATCACATCCGATGATCCAGCAAAAGCTGAGACAGTCGCCTATGAAAATCAGATAGTACTGTTCGAGCTCCAGGATTATCTAGGATATCTGGGATTTAAACTGAATCCTCAAAAAGCAGCTCAGATGACTTACAAAAAGGAGGACTATTAATTAAATTATGCTCACAATAAATGGGACAGCCATTAAAAAGGTTCACTCTCACACGGACTTGGGGTTGAAGTGGGATGATGGGCTTACTTTCAAAGACCACCTCAAGATGGCCAGGCTAAAAACGCTTCCGGCGTACTGGGAAATCCGGCAGGAGTTGGTCGCTCTTAGGCCTCGGGAGTTCCTCTTGGAATGCGTGTCCGAAGAAATTTAACACCCGTACCGCTCTACGCTTCGGTACTCTGGTCAGGGGATTCCTCTACTCAACTGAAGAGATTCCTGGGGGTTGAATATTGGCTCCTGAGATGGCTAAACAGGGAGATGGGCTACCCTTTCACCATCTCTAGGAGTGTGCTCTATACAAACCTGGGGATGAAACCCTCGGAAACCATAGTCAAAAAGAGGAATCTACACACCTTGGCACAACTTCTATGCGGCCAAATGTATTCGTCTGATATCTGGGATGTTTCTGCAAACCCTCGGACCTCACAAAGAATCCGGTGCAGTTCAACACTTTGTCTACGATCTTGTCTGCAAAATGTGCACTACCTTAGGTCAGTGTTCCTGGTAAATACATTTGGAATGTATAACTCCCTGGGAATCGATGGCTCATCTTTCTGCAGCTCGAAGCGCTATAGAAAGGCCATAGTGAAAGAACTCTATAAACACGAACAATAAGCGCTTTGTGAAAAGAATTCCCTGCAAAGGCTTTCCTGGATTCACCACTGTGTTTATTATTGTTTGGTATTTATTTATTTTATTGTTTATTATTTTACGTATTGATTTTTACCTTCTTATGTATTTGCAATCTGTTTTGATTTCTTGCAATTCCAATGAACGCATTCAAATGGAATTTGCATAATGTACACCCTTCTAGCCAAACCAGGCTGTTCCAGGGGTGCTCACTGATGTGAAAATAAAATGATATTAATAATAATAAATTCTTTGAATACCAAAAGTGTTCTTAAACGTTATTGGAATGATTCGACGAACATCATAACTCCCTTCTCCTTTTTCAGTGACTTCCGCAATCACTGGACTTCATTCCCATCGAGCATGTGTCAGATGACACTGAACATCCCATCACAACATATGCAAAAAAAAATGTAACCTACCGCTGCACGTGCGTGTTAGAGGTAGTATGTCATGGCTGCAACAATTAATATCATTATCGATGCTCATTGAAAGAAGCAACCTGTAAAGGGATGGCGAGACAAAAGAAATAGCAGTGGAGGTGTATATTGTGCAGGAAAGAAGAGAAGGAAGAAAAATGTGATATTTCCTACACGGCAGAAGAATATCACGATTTGCTGCATTCACCAACTGTAGCAAACGAAGACTTAGAAGTTACACAAAAGCAGGAGAACACCCTAAATATAGAGGACGTACTAAGGAAGATATCAAGTAAAATCCATTTGCTCGATTTACTAATAGAAATTGTACCAATAAAGAAGAAAATGGAAGACCCGAAGACAGAAGCTGAAGATATGAAGAAATCAATTTCATTTGTCTCAGATCCCTTTGACAAAATTCAAAAAAATCATAAGTAAACGGCAGTACTTCAACGCTGCAATCAGCAAAAGAATTGTGGATCTGGAAGCTTCATTCAAACAAAATAAGGAAAATTCCAACCTACTTAACTTAAGGATTGACTCAATAGAACAACAACTGTTAGCAAATAATGTAGAAATAGTAGATTTAACTAGATTAGCAGGCCAAGATCTAGAGCTTGTTATACAGTAGCTAGGGCATGTATTAAAGCTACAGCACAATAAAGAAGTAGTACACTATTATATACCCAACAATAAGAAAAAAATGCTAAGCCTACTCTAATTGTGAAATTTTCAAATCATGTGGTAAAGGAAAAATGGATGAGAAAGGCAAAGGAGATCCGACTGACGTCAAATGATGTCTATCAGAACAACAGCAATATCCCAATCTTCATAGATGACCACTAACTTAACAACTCACCTCAAGCAGTTGTTTTGTTTCGCAAAACAATTAGTAAAAACTCACAGTTACAAATTGTTATGGTTGAAACATGGAAGGATTTATGTGAAGAAGAATGAATCTTCAAGAGCCATCAGAATCTTGAGTTCGAAAGATCTGCACTGTATAAAATAGACTCTTTTATTGTGCATAATTGAAATTTCTTGAAATCTAGAGCGAAGGTAAAATTAAGACATCAGGTACTTTTTGAGGACTCGAAGTCACAGGACTCAACATCCATGTGAAGATATAATTTTTAAATAATCCGAATATGCAAGCTCTTATAATCGATAAAAATCAGTTCTTTCTGGTAGCTCTAAATATCAGGTCATTAAGAAAAAATTGGTTTAACTTCTTGCAATATATAAATGCAATGAAAGAATTTATTCCATGTATAGTTTTGACAGAGGTTAACATAAAAAGTGATGAAATTTCTTATTACAACATACAAGGTTATGACAAGGTCTACATGTTGAGAGATTTGAGAAGGGGTGGAGGAATAATAATGTACTAAAGAACATACTTTAACGCAATACACGCTTACCACTCGATTCAGTCTTGTGAAAACTGCTGTGTCAAATTATTAGGAGAAGATCCAGAAAACACATTCATGATTGTGCTATCTATAGGCCACCAGCAGATTCCATAAACAGCCTCCTAATAGAATTAGATAACATAATGTTGCAATGGGATAACATACAGGCTGATAAGACAATACGGTAGGATATTTTAATATTAATTTACTAACCGATGAAAGTGATGCTTGGATACTCTGCAATTTTAAACAATTATGGATTTGAACACACCTTATTTGGAATAACTAGGCAACAAAGGATGGAGGGAGATAGAACAGTAAGCTCTTGTTTAGATCACCTTATAACAAATATAAAGTTGAAATATGCTAATTCTTACATACTATTAAATCAATTTTCAGATCACAGAACATGTATACTAATAGTGGATATGAATTCAAAACAACATCCATGTGAGGATATAAAATTAACAAGTGTTATGAAGAAAAATTCGTTATCAACAGGTAAACTGAAACAGAACATAGAAAACATGTTAATACAAGAGCAAGCATCTTAAACAACAGATGTAAATGTCTTTTCAAATAAGATAATACAAATGATAAACAATTCGAGGTTTAATAATACAGAAAGAAAAGTAATCACTCAGCTTGCAACATTAATTCTAGGAGTAACAGGATTAAGCTTAAGAAACCTTGGATGACAAAAGAAATAGAAGAATTAATGGTACAAAGGGACAAATACTTCAGGCAGTATAGGAATTGTCCATCAAAGAGAGAATATTATCATAATTATAAAACACTTAGAGATAAATTGACAGGTATGATTAAAAACAAAGAAACACTTATTACAATCATCTTTTCATGGATAAGCAGATAATTCAAAAGGATAAATGGAACATTATAAATAACTGTTAAGTACAAGGAAGAAATTATCAAGGGGAAATCAAATTAAAACACTATTAGAACAGATTTCTGGTACAAACAAACAATATGAAGCTGCAAGTAGGTTTGCCAAAGCTGAATTACATCTCAAAAGATAGTATATTCATTATTGCCAAAATTCCTTTAATCAACAAGATAGCCTTCCTCAGATAGTGAACTCTTGTGTAGTCTTAACTCCACAATACACTGAGATCCTTAAGATTATAGAACAGTTGAAGAACAAGAAATCTTACGGACTGGACTGTATTACAGTAACCGAAATAAAGAGAAATAAAGAACAGTTCTCTGTTCTCTTTCGTGGACCTTATAGCACAGATGTTAGAGTCGGGAAGCTGTCCAATTAATTTCCTTTCATTTAAGGTAATTCCAATACAGACATTAAGACCAATACAGTCAGTTATAAATAAGACAATAGAAAATTATATTTTTACCCATATAAGCAAATACATCAATATGGGTTGTTAAACAACTCTCTATTCTCATATCAGAAGGGCAAGAACCACAGACATTATTAGAGAATTTAGTAGACTCTTTTAACTTACATTTAAACAACAATAACTTCATAATGATTTTATTTATAGATTTGACCAAAGCATATGACTTAATTGATATCCCAATATTGCAATAAAAATTACTGAAATATGGTATTAGGGGAAGAATCAATCAACTCTTAGCATCTTATTTAACCAAAAGAAAAATAACAGTTGAAGTAGAAAATACAAAGGGAAAATCATACAATGTAAAGAGAGGAGTACCTCAGGGCACTCATGCAGGGCTAATCATGTTCAACATCTATATAAATGACATATTCGAAGAAATAAAGAACTCCTTTATAAAAATTTAGAGATTAAAAAGATTTTGAGGCTTTTAATAGAGATAAACATTTGGAATGACCTGAATAAGAGCAGGCAATTTTTGTTAAATATAAAATACTTTATTCATTTTTCAAAAACTGAAGTTAAATTTAATCTTGAAAAATCTAAACATTATTTTTGAAGAGTTGAATCCACAAATGAATTTCTCACATAATTTAAGGAACCAAGAGCAATTGTTTTGCCTCACCCTAGGGTACTAAATACATTGGTGTGCAAAACGTAATGACCAACACTATTTCTAAAGGTTACAACCACGAAATCTTTACTTGAGGTACTCTTTACTGATGAGGGTAGATTCAGTCTCAGCAGCGATTCTGGACATCAGCTAATCTGGCGAGAGGTTGGCACACGGTATCACCCCGCAAACATCACTGAAAGGGATCGATATGGTGGTCGAGATATTCTCGTCTGGGGAGGCGTTATCTTGGATGGACGTACACAACTGCTAATACTGGAAGGCAGTACTATAATCGGTGCACGCTACTGTACTGAGGTAATCCTGTCCCGTGTGCGTCTGTTCCGAGGTGCCATTGCCCCCGAGTTCGTGTTTATGGATGATAACGCCACACCCCATTGCACTGCTGCTGTTGATATGCTTTTGGAAAGTGAGGACATTGTTCGTATGGACTGGCCTGCCCGTTCGGGTGATCTAAATCCCATCGAACACACATGGAATGCTCTGGGAAGACGCCTAGCGGCACGTCCACACTCACCAGAAAATGTTCACCAGCTGAAGATGGCGCTGACAGAGGAATGGACGATGTTACCGCAAGAACTTACCACGAACATTGTTTTAAATATGGATAGGCAGTGCAAACCCTGCATCGACATTAGGGGGTGGCCCATATCTTCCACTGAGGACAATCTCTTCCCTTTGTTCCATCTTTGGCAGTGATGCATCTGTATCATGGTAGCCAGTGCTATGTTGCCATTTTTGAATAAAGTGCCTCCGTACCATTTTGTTTTCTCTACCGTTTTTTTTTTTCCGTTGTTGTGTCGGTGTTGTTTCTTTCATCATTTCTGTACCTCACGAGATTCCTTTGGTATACTTTTCCCATATCCAGGCTAATCCTATGAGACGTTACCTGACTTTGATTTAAGGACCAGTCAGGTTTTCACCTGACTGGTCCTTAAATTTTGCACACCTGTGTAGATTTGGAGAGAGGCATACAATGAATATAATAAACAATTTGTTGGCTAGTGTTGACTACAGGCTCATGAGAAGCTATCCTATCTCCAAATTTAAATTCTTAATAAGAAACGTTTTGATACTTAATGATTCAGTAGATTAGAATTGCTATGCAGCTGAATTACTATCTCTGTTTTCAGTGTGGAATGTACTGTGTTGTAATTTCATTATCTTTTCTGATAAATAACAAATTTGTATGGAAAGACTGTTGTGTGTGTAGAATTACAACTTGTTGTCAAGAAATTTACTTTTCATAACAAGTTCATTTATCGTAAACAAATTCTTTTGATGAAAAATAAATTGTATTGTATTGTATTATTATTGCTCTCATATTATTTCTACCTGATTGGAGGTTCCACCTTATGACGGGTATTGCTACCAAATACACAGGGTGGTTGTAATGTCTGGTGTTACTGTCGGTCGAGGAAATCTCTGACTACCCTACAGGTGTTCAGGATTGCGATTTTCTGGAGTTCCTTGTAGGTGTTCTCTGGGAGACCTATTGCTCTAGGCTGCTATGTAGAGTCTTTGGTACCATACCGGTGGTTGACACGATGATTAGGATGGTTGATACTTCTTGCATATGCCACATCGCCTTGATCTCATGTCTCAGGTTCGTGTACTTCATAATTTTTTCCTCATGGGTTTTCTGGACATTGTTGGGCACCGCTATGTCAATCAGGTAGATAGCCTTTCCCATCTTGTCCACAAAGGTTATGTCCGCTCTGTTGTGTGGGATGGTCTTATCCGTTATTATGGCGTGGTCCCACTACAGCTTGTGGGTTGGGGTCTCTAGTACTGCCTAGGGTTCGTACTTGTAGTATGGTACACTTTCTTTGGTCAACTGGTATTTCCTCGCTAGCTTATGATGTATTATCCTCGCTACCTGGTCGTGTCTATGAGTGTGCTCAGGCTGGGTACACTCATAGATACGACCAGGGTACACTCACCTTGCACCACAGGGTGATGTGTTGGATCGTTTCTGAGGCCAGATGTCATCGTCGACATGTGTCATAGAACACTCCGGGCTCCTTGGCGATGTATTTTCTGTAGTTCCTGGTGTCGATTACCTGGTTTTGGATGGCGAGCATAAATCCTTCGGTCTCGGGAAAGAGCGTCCCGCTCATGAATCATGAACTACAGGAACTGTAGTTCATGATTTGTCGGTTTACTACAGGAACTGTAGTAAACCGACGCATCCTTGATGCAACGCAAAGAACAATCCTACTGACAGTTACACGTGCTTGTAGGACAACCAGTACCCACGCGCTGCAGGTCTTGGCCGGAGCTCTTCCCCTTGACTTAGAGATCATGCGCAGGGGAATGAACTACCACATAGAGAAAGGAATACCTTGTACATACCATGGCTACACTGTGGACGTTAATGCACCACAAAAAAATGAAAAGACAAGGCTGCAAAAACACCTGATGCAAGTTTGGCAGGAGCGTTGGGCCAACTCAAATAAGGGAAATATCACCAGGAAATTCATTCCGAACATCGACAGGATGTACCCCAGTCCCCCAACTTGGTTTCAACCTGGCTTATACACCACCTATTTATTGACTGGTCACGGGGCCTTTAAAGCCAAGCTGGCAGCGCTGGGGATTGAGGTGGATCCGAGCTGTGCCTGTGGGGAGCTTGAGTGCTGGGAGCACCTTATGTATGATTGCACCCATTATGAGGACCTCAGGTGCAGACTGATCACTGCAATACACTACCTCCCCAAGAACTTGGAATCACATCTATTGGACTCACTTGAGGAATACAGGGAGCTAAAGGAATATGCCCAAAAACTATTTGGTAGGCGTAAAACACTGATAGCCATCTACAGAAAAAAAAAAAAAAAAAAAAAAAAAAAAGACACAGAACCCGCGTGGAGAGGACTCAAGGAGAACCTCGCCCAGGAACCTGCTTACTACTAATCATCTAAAACCAGCGATCGCAAGAATAACCCCATGGAGCTGCGGATCTTCCCATGATGAAGAGAACCACAGCCATAGCTAACAGACTAACAATGGACCTGACCAGTGTTCATAGCTGAGGAAAAATATGGCTATCAATGACAGAGAAGACCAACGAAGATAGAGAAACTCCAAGTTGCTGCCTCAACGGAGCCATATTGGCTCTATGCTCTGTACTCTCTTGTGCAGTGCAATTCTTTTACTCCCACACCCGGCAGGGGAGGGAGGTGACGGCTTGCTGTCGCCTCTCTTCCCTGCCACACCATTTCTTCCCTCTGGTGGGGCATGGGCATGCCTCACTGAAAAATTGGGGGTCACCTACCCTATCGACCCTCTTCTTCCTATTTCACCCCCCAGCCTTCACTCTCCCCTCCCAGCACTTTTTCTTGCACAGCGTATACCCCTACACGTCCAAATTTAAAATACACCAAAAAATTTCGCCCAACCTTTTAGGCACTTTAGAAACAGGCTTTCAGCGTCAAACCCCATATTAGTGCTTTAATGTAAGTGATTTAAAATCAACCGCGGTCGTTCCAATTTTATTTTAGGTCCTAGCCACTAAAATCCCAGGAAAGTAAGTGGCAGGACCTGCCAGAGTACAATTGACTCAATGGTAACACCCGGCTAGCCTCCACGTGGCGAGGTATGGGCAACGTCGGGTCCCATTAGGGGCCTGGCGGCCAATAAGCCGGAGAAACAATGGGCACAACATATAACACTACTCATGACCCACACACTTCTAAATCTCTGGCTTTGACAGGGTACTGTCACCGATACATAGAACATTCGCGGAGATGGGAGAAATCCCAGGAGCCGCTAGACCCTCAATACCTCATACCTCATACCTCTCATGAATCATGCATTGGAAGCAATTTTATCGATGTGATCTTGATGGAGATCATTGTAGTGTCTGCCATGGAGAGTCTTCTCTGCCCATCTTTGTAGCTTCGTTTTTACCTCCTTGTTGGGAAGGGGGACTCCTCGTTTAGGTTGAGTGGGGTATACCGCTTGTTTATCTTCCTTATCCCTATCTGTCTTGTTGAAAGAGTCCAGTACCATGTAGGGAAAAACGTGTGCTGAAAAACTGACAGGCACTACCTACGTCGCCGCTAGGTGTTGTGGGATGAGTTCCCTCGTTGAGATAGAGGGAAATCAATGTTTTGAGTCATTAGTGTATAATCTCATAGTGGATCTGTGTCTTCATTCGGATGAATTTCACCATATCGTTTCTGTACTGCTCTTTTTCAGTCGGATATGTGGGTATTTTTTCACTTTCTATAATGCTGATTGATTGATTTTCATTTTACTGGCGCAAAAAATTCTATAATGCTTTTGTTATTCTTGGCCTCTCTGAGGATCTTGCCCACGGCCGGCCTCGTGTCTCGTTTTCACATGTTTCACTTAACCACCGATCCCTATTCCCTTCACATGCATTTCTTTCATAATGCTGGGCATCGTCTGCGGATTGAGTCCTGAGACAAAAATTTTCTTTCTTGTTTGTCCAGCAGTAAATTATATTTTTATCCACGATCCGTCCACTTTTGACCTGGATGCATATTCTACAAGTTGCTGTCTTGTAGTTTTCCGCGGTGTCCAGCACAGTTGTTTGAAGTCGGCCTGACCTTTCTTCCGTGATTTCTTTTCCATTTGCTTACCTGTTTGGGGCTTTCTGAGCGGCAGAATTTTTGTTTGTGTTAAGGACTGGGAGTATTGCTGTCTGCGTAAACGTAGGTTCCTTTGCTTGGAATGTCTTTTATTAACTATTCTTTTTAAATTAATTTATCCTCTATTGTTTTTGCGCCGGCATGTGATTTTGCTATTCCGATTCCTTAACTTGAAATTCTCTTCCTGTATCGCCCTCAGGATTTCTTTGGTATTGGAAAAGGTAACCCCTCTAATTTGCTTACAAGAACTCTCATGAAAGAGTCTGCAATGTTTTGTTGTTTTACTTTGGTTGGTCGAGATTCTATTCATTCAGAGGCACTCGATGGATTTTTAAGAGGACCGATACATTTTGTTTTTCCGTACTCTTCTAGTTTCTTGTATCAACAATTGTCTAGTCATGCGTCACAACCTGGAATTTCAGATATTGAGTCATCCATCCGATATTTGAATGATCATTGTCTAGTGTCCTTGCATTCTAGAGAAAGCTTTCCACATCGACTATTCTCGTCTTATTCTTCGGGGAAGTCTTCCATTTCCGACTCACTGCTCTCCCCATTGTATGAGTCATCTGTTATTACTATATGACTTTGTTCTTTTATATTGTATTAATTATATTTTGTTATTTTTTTATAAGTTTAGATTTATTTGACGTCTTATTGGGGTAAACAAAAGTTCATTTATCCCTAGGGGACTCGCTTTTAGTTTTGTTTTCAAAAGCTGCTCACTCATTGGCGACTGGAAAGTGTACTTATCATTATAGAACTAGCTTGACAAAAATTAACAGAGTCGAATTTTTCATATTTTTGTTTAATTTCTAAGTGAGACATTTTGAAAGATAAACCAGCAGTGTTTATTTTAATAAGTTTTGTTATTTAAATTTACTTAAACGAAATTACGTTTAAGATAGCATAAGATCTCGCAAGATATCATGACCAACTGATAAATTGCCACTGACGATTCGCCTGTGAGTTTTAGCTTTTTTCCTTTTCTCCCTGTTGTATATATGTAGAACTTTCTCTAGTTTGTGACGATTCTTTTCTGGACGCTAGATGTAGAGTGCGAAGAACTTAAATTATATTTCTGCGTACTGTTAGGGAAGACTCAGTCTCTAAGAATACGAATTGATGCTCCAGAGAAAAATCGAATTGGGGACTACAGAGACACCAAAGTGTTTAATTCTATACCGGGATATGCTCTCAAGACTCAGTCCGGCCCCAAGAGCTGGTGATTTATAGCAAGACTTATATTTTTGCCAAAAAATATAAGGTTATACTGGAAAATGTCCAGAAAATAAACAGAATGTTCTTTTGTCTGCAGTTTTGCCCAGATACAAAGGAAGGAATGCACAATGAAAACCGTAAATTAACTCTAGACTTGAGGAACACTGCAAGCCTTATGGGAGGAAATTCTAATCAGCGTGTCCTGCCTTAGTAAATAGAAGCAATTTGTATTGTAAAAGTGAAATTCATCTCAACAGAGGAGATGCCTTTGGCTAATGTCATTCAAGAAGACAAAGGTTTTCGCTAATGTCACGAGGAGGCCTTAAGTGGCTTCCGTCCACTCTTTAAAGAATTCATCTAATTTTCTTCGTACGTTCGGCAGGTAAACGAAGAGTTCGCTCTATCTGAGATCGTTCATTCTTTAGCTACTCTTTTATAAGCATTATGTAAAAGTAACTGAAAAGTTTCATCCAAGTTATCTTCTGTAGCTCTCTTATCTCTTATCTTTCAGTCCCTTGAAAGTCAGTCACATTTTGCAAAGTATTTGAATATGACATCGCTCTTAATGTATTCTGTAATAGACCACTACATTCAATTTATTATGATGGTATATACTGGTATTTTAGTCAAGGAACTGCCTTCAAAGAGCGACAAGTGCGTAGTGGTCTGAAGAACGTTCCATAAAATCCAAGCAATGAATCCCTCTTGTTGCTGGTGCTAGGAATTGAGTTAACCGAAATGCTTCCATTGTGATGCCTAGCACAGCTTTTGTATCTTTATGTTTTGGCATTGGCGTGTTCTGGTCCCTCATGATGATTGCGTCACATTTCCATTTAAGTTTGAAACGAGCCAAATGAAAAGCTCGTTTCTGATTTCTCTCGTATGTTCTGGCAGTTTGTAAATGAAACATATTTGCGTCCTCCTTTCTCTCCTAAAGTGAGCACACTATACCGTCAGATCAAATTCAGATGGATGTTGTGTGGTGTAGGAGGACATGCAGAAGAGGGAAGATGATAGTCGTGGTATAGCTAATATCCACCACATGGTTCTCATAATGGATCCGAACTGATTCCACACTTTGATAGTATAGAAACCAATAGTGGATAGCGACCACAATGTTCAAACAGATTTCTGTGGTTAAAGGCAAGTGACAGTGCCATTGAGGCATGCCACTGGCACAACACTGAAAAAATACAAGTAAAACAGTTTATGTATTGAATACGATTTATTGATATATATATTTTTCTATTTATAACCGATGTTATAAATGATTGAATATTGCATAATGTAACATTCAATCATTTGTTGTAGGCCATATTGCCTACAACAAATGATTGTATGCCTGTAAATTACGTATGTTCTGTGGTCGATTTGCTGTTTGCTGGACATCAAACCCAAGTATCCGGGAGAAAAAAACAACGCTAGCCTCGCCTGAGACCGACTAACTCAGTCACATTGGGCAAAATGCCACATATGAATTCCTCGCATCATTGCCAGTATTCGAACCAAGATCTTTTCCGCCCGGTGTAGAGAAGATGGTGATTTATCACTGAGTCATCAGTTGGAAGATTTGGAAGATGAAAGATTTTGGAGTAGTCATCATCATCATCATCAGCCATTTTCAATCCACTGCAGGATGAAGGCCTCTCCAGCAACTTTCCAGTTCCTTCTGTTTTGAGCACTGGCCATCCATTTACTACTCAAAAACTCATGAATTTCATCTATCCATCTCCGCCTTTGTCTTCCAGGTTTTCTTCTAGCTCCTCTTGGGTACCATTCTGTTATTTTCTTAGTCCATCTGTCATCATGTCTTCGAGCTATGTGTCCTGCCCAAGACCATTTTAGTTCTTTAGTTTTGATAAGAATGTCCTTTACTTGAGTTTGCTGCCTAATCCATGTGTTTCTCTTCTTATCTAACAGTCTGATTCCCAATATAATTCGTTCCATTCTTCGCTGTGTAGTTCTTAGCTTCTCTTCCATTCTTTTCGTGAGTGCCCAAGTTTCACTTCCATAAGTCATGGTGGGGAGTATACATTGATTCATTATTTTACGTTTCAGACAAACTGGGATATTGCTCTTCAGTATGTGACTATATTTCCTGAATGCTATCCATCCAAAATTTATTCTTCTCTTGACTTCCAGCCATTTATCATTATTACAGCTAATAACTTGTCCCAGATAAGTATATGACTCCACCTTTTCAATTACTGCTCCTTCAATCGTTATTTCCCTTTCCGTGGCATACTTGTTCATCATTACTTTTGTTTTAGCCATATTCATCTTTAGTCCAAAATCCTTACTAACTGTGCATAACTGATTAAGATTTTCCTCTAATTCTTTGGGATCGTGGCTTATGACCACAATGTCATCTGCAAATCGTAAATGGTTTAGGTACTCTCCGTTCACATTGACTCCTTTCTGCGACCAGTCTAATCTTCTGAAAGCTTCCTCAAGGGCAGCAGTAAACAGCTTCGGAGATATTGTGTCTCCTTGTCGAACTCCTTTCTCGATTTTAAATTTGCTACTGTCTTTGTCTAGTCTAATAAAGGATGTAGCACTCTCATATATTTTCTTCAAAATCATAATATATGGAGTATCTATGCCTTGTCTTTCCAGTGCCCGAAACATTGCCTTATGCTGTATGGAGTCAAATGCCTTTTCATAATCCACAAATGCCAGGCATAATGGTGTTTTATATTCATTTGCTTTCTCCATTAGCTGTGATATTACGTGAAGGTGATCCATAGTTGAGAATCCTGTCCTAAAGCCAGCTTGCTCTTTCGGTTGATTCTCATCAAGTATTCTTTCTAATCTGTTAGTAATGACCCTTGTGAACAACTTGTAGATATGGGATAACAAGCTAATTGGTCTATAATTTCCAATTTCTGATTTATCTCCTTTCTTATGCAACAAAACTATGATTGCATTATTCCACTGCTTAGGCGTCACACCTTTTCTAACGCA
Organism: Mastigoproctus giganteus; assembly: GCF_048544385.1. Classification (NCBI taxonomy): domain Eukaryota; kingdom Metazoa; phylum Arthropoda; class Arachnida; order Uropygi; family Thelyphonidae; genus Mastigoproctus; species Mastigoproctus giganteus. The sequence goes on from NC_143585.1 coordinate 42,560,051, forward strand.
CTTTGTGAAGAGCCTTGCCAATATTTGTGTTATGTTTCTTCCTCTCAATTTTAACAACTCTACAGTAACTTCATCTTCCCCCGGGGCTTTCCGATTCTTCATTTTCTTCAATGCATGTTCTACCTCATCAGGAAGAATATCGGCTATGTCGTATGTGTTGCTACTTTGCAATCCATCTTCCCCACTGCTGGTATCATTCCCTCGCTCCTTGTATAATTCTCTATAGTAGTCTTCTGCTATTTGAATTATGCCTTCTCTGCTGTTTATAAGTACACCATCGCTATTCTTCAGTTTCAGTATCATTTGTCTTTCTGTATTACTGCTCATGGCTGCTGATTTAAATCCTTTGTTTTCCCTTAATGCTTGTTCTACTTTTCTTATGTTAAATCTTCTTATGTCCTCTCTGAGTCTCTTTCTAATGGCTTTGCATAACTCAGTATACTCAATTTTCTCCCTGTCAGTGTTTTTCTTGCTCTTCATTTGTCGTCTTTGGTTCATCATGACAAGTGTTTCTTGACTAATTTTTTCTTCTTTGGATTTCTGTTTCCCTATAGGTTTCTTGGGCTTTATCACTTTCAGAAAGTTGTAATATTCCTCGTCGATATCTTGGTCCTGAGCAGTCTGCAGAAGCTCAAACTTGTTGTTAAGTTCCAGTACATACTGCTTTTTCTCCTCCTCTGTTATTTCAAAGACCTTTGTATTATTTACTCGAGTCAGTTTTTTCCTTTCCTTTCCTACATCTATATCAAGTGTACATCTTACCATTCTGTGATCACTTCCAACATTTACCTTATTCAGGACGGTAACATCATTCACAATATATCTTCTGTTAGTGAGGATGAAGTCGATTTCATTAGTTGTTAATCCATTTGGAGTAGTAGTTAAAGGTAACGACACGGGTTTTAATTCCAGAAGAGAGGATTTTTGCAGTTTAAGGCGCTATATGGTATCTATTATTTGGGCTGATTGCAGGGTGAGGGCGAATTATGGAATACCTTTAAAGCAAAAATCGCAGGAGCCATGAAGGCACACATACCATTAAAAAATATTGCAGGTGGAGGACGCCGAAAGGGATGAATGTCTGAACGGTAGCACAGTGGTATCGTCACCGTCCTCCCCACACCGGGTGGAAAAGGCCCCGTTTAGAATCTCGTCAATGACGCGAGGAAGTTTAATGGGCTTTTTTCACTCTTGACAATTCGGGTTTTTCGTCCAGCAAAACAGGAAATTCCATCATAGAACACACGGAATTTACGGATATAATACACAAGGCGCGGCAGATGAATTTAATTATTCGGGTGGTCTAAAAATAATAGTTTGGTTTTTAGTTTGGAAATGGATGAATGCAGAGCTGGCGGGTCAAACAGAGCAGAAAAAGACAGAATGGGACTTTTTTTTGACGTTAAAAAAGTTTTTACGGGCATTATTCCAAAAATTTTGTAACGAAAAACCGTCATGCGAGAAGCGTTACGGAAGTGGCGTCATCTTCAGCTTCCGCCAGAAGCGAATAATTGTAACTTGTATTGTTGGAATCATATTTGTATGATGGCAGCAATAATTTATCTTCTACTCGGCCAAATTTAATGAAAGTTTGCACACAGCTTCATCTTAGCTCTATACTAGAAGAAAAACTTTCAAACCTCTGAAAATTGCAGTAGTTTTTCCAGAATAGTGGAAAATATGAACATGTGATCAAGGAAATTTAATTAATATCTGAAAATTAAAACGTTTTTAATGCCTGCCGATGACTCTTAAATGTAAAACACGTTAAATATGCTAGCGGCAGGACACATTATGTACATGGTACAGAATGTTTTTATTTATTTATTGTACTAGGCAGTCCCAGCCAGCTTTCCTGGTAGCCCCGCCACTAATCACAATATTGTACAGATATTTACAGACTTATAGCACTGATTCCCGCTTCATTGCAAGATACTGAAGTTCTGTGCTTCATGTTCCCGCACCATTATAAGACATTGAAGCGCTGCAGTTCATATAAAATGAATTTGAAGTCCCTGCTATGGAAAGTAGCTAGTGGGAAATTGCTCTCAATGAATACAATTTCAATGTCCAGTCTGAGAAAAAAGTCTTTTCAATAAATGAAATATAACCCGGAAAGCTGAATCCCACACCATGGAAGTATTCTCCAAAGTAAATTGCACTCATACCTGGGAAGTATTCTCATCAGTAAATTGTAGTCAGACCATGGAAGTATTCTCATCAGTAAATTGTAGCCAGAAGATGAACACAGATCTGTTGCAAATGCGTCATCTTCATAAGCGATGAAATATGCTTAAGTTAGAGGTTGACGTTTTCAATGGAGTCGTCGAGTACACCGACTTAAAAGACCAATCTGTGATGAAATGCACAGCTTGAAGCACCTATCCTTGTCGAGTACTCAGATTTGAAAGACCACTCAGGGAAGCACCTGTCCTCGAATACTCTGCCCTGAAAGCGCACTCAGTGATGAAATGTGGGCTAACTAGGGATGAACTGGCCTAGTCCTCTTGAATCATTAGTGATTATCTACAAGTTGCCAAAGCTCGTGCCTACAACATCAAGAACCGCATCATACAGATGTCGTTCGCGGCACAAAGAACCGCCTTGCTGTAATCTAAAGATCGCCAAATGAAGCAGCTCATCTTAGGACATCGTGTTAGAGGAACTGGTGACACCTTGGAATTACAATTTCAGTATGATTTAGCCGGAGGATCTACTTATGCAGCAAGGATCATTCAAGAAAATGTTATAGGAGCTGTTCACGGCATGGCGGAAATTTTTTTCAATATGACGTTGCATAGTTCATGTTTTAAGGAAGAAATAGTCACCTCCTGCTGAAGAGGATGCTGATTTTCACCTCCATCAAGGATACAACAGAAGATGTGAGTTTGACAACGAGTGTCACCTGTGGCCAAATACCTCTTCCGTTTTGATTGCCGCAGCCGACAGAAACATTCTACATGCATCAGTTTCAGTCCCTAAAAACTGGAATGTGCTACATCCGTTTCAAAATTGATGTGTCGTGGAGGTACACAGCTAATTTTATTAGCATTGTTCTTGCTCCATTTGCAGCAGGACTCGTTGTATCTTGAAAACTTGTACAGCAAACGGTTGGAAAGCACCAAACTCTGCCTTTGTCTTCAGTAGAAGGACCTCACATCTATATTCCTCTCGTTGATCCTAGTATTCGGTGTACCTATACAGAAGATGTACCCAGTCTTCTCTTTCTCCACAAGTACACGATGTACGTGCTGAAATACCTAAATCATTTAATTTTCAAAAGAAGGACCCGTGTCTTGTAAGCAGGATCGTTGAATATAGATTTGGTTGAAACCAACTTGGCATTCCCTTCCCAAACTGTTTGATGTTTGGAAGAAACTTTTTGGTTATTAAACCCTTGGTGCAGTTGTTCCATCTGTTTTGCCACCGATCAATAAGAAGACTCCACAATCTCTTCTCTTCTCATTATAACAATCATCACAATGAATTTCAATTGATATCCGCTTCTACCTGCCGCAGATAGAAGCACTTTGACTTGAACACTAAGATCAGATCCAGTGGCAGCCGTCGTGTTATCATCTGCAAGGCCTCATTTGACACAGTCCTACAGGCCACAGTAAGTTGTAACGACATTGTCCGTTGAATTGAAAATATTCTCCTAACACTTTCTCTTTGCAACGCACAATCTAGCCAGACATGTGCACCATTGTTCGCAATTGACAATAAGATACAGTCACAAAATAGATTCAGCGCCTTGCCTTTTATCCCCCACTCCTTCCTAGTTACACGGCCAATCATTCCAAACAATTTACGAATCTTGACAGTTAAAAAGCGATGAAAATTACTGAAGCCTATAACAGCTACAAGTTGGCTTGTAATAATACCACAGATAAGGTTAAAGAGGCTAAGACTGCGTACGAAGAAGCACTGGCTAAGAGAGCAAAGAATGTAGACAAGGAATTTTTCATGTATGTAAATATAAGGAAGAAAAAAGAAGATCGGACACTGGGTGTACGAAAGTCTTAGACAACCCAGCTGATACTGCGGATAAATTGAACAGATACTTTGCATTTGTCTTTACTGACGAAAGACACTTCATACTGAGAAGAGTCTGTACGAGTGAGGCTGAGTTATATGAAATTAGTGATTTTGAAATTACAGATGACTGTTTATTAGAAAAGCTTTCGAGCATAAAACAAGTAAGGCTCCTGGAGCTGATGGCATATACCCAGTAATTTTGAGGGAAGCCACCTGGGAGCGTATTCAAGCACTAAAGTTAATTGTGATGGTATCTTCGTACTCGAGAGACATTCCTTTGGATTGGAGAAGTGACAACGTATCACCAATTCATAAAGGAGGTTCTAAGAGCGAAGTTAGTAAATACAGATATTCTGATTCAGTGGTAGGGAAAATCTTAGAAGCAACGATTCAGAGTGCAATCCACGGACATTTAGAAATATGGTTTTGTTAAGGGAAACTCATGTTTAACTAATCTGGTAAGATATTTTAATACAGTTACTCATGAGCTGGATGTAGGGACCGGAAGTTATTTTATAAGCTGGAACATGTTGGCATTACTGGAAAAATTCTAAGATCGATTGCTGGATGGCTGCGGGACAGGAGGCAGAGGGTTGTGATTAATGGATATTCTTCAGATTGGTGTAAAGTTAGAAATGAGATCCTCCAAGGATCAGTTCTTAGACCACTGTTGTTTCTGATTTTCATAAATGACATCGATGATGGGATAGAAGGCTTTATGCCAACATTTACAGATGATATAAAGATTGGTAGAGTAGTAAATGATGGGTACTAAGCAGCGCTCCTTAGTACTCAAATATGGAGACCTCAATTGAAAAAAAGACATTAAGCTCCTTGAAAGGACCCAAAGACGAGCATCTTGCATGGTGAGATCGCCAAAAGCATGACCATATGAGGAAAAACTCCATAAATGGGGCTACAGAGCTTGGCAACCATGCACCAGAACCATGCCATAATGCAGTGGTGTCATGTTTTTGATCCAAGGTGGACTGAAGACTATTTCTTCATTGATTACCACGAAAAAGCAGTGTGTTTGATGTGTCAGGAGACTGTGTGAGTTTTCAAAGAATATAATTGAAAACGACACTGATTCATAAAGGAGTGCTGCGAAAAGGAAAGTGTTCAAAGTTACAAAACGAATTAAGAAAACAACAAAACACACTGAAAACGTATCAGTCCATAAATTTATCTGCTGTATGTGCCAGTTATCAAGTTGCACATTTGATCGCTTTTGAAAGTAAACCATTCAATGATGGTGAATTAGTTAAGCGTTGTTTGTTAAAAGTTGTTGAAGAAATTTGTCCGGAGAAACGAACAATGATACAAGACATTAATTTGTCTCGACAAACAATTATGCGAAGAGTAAAAGATATTGGAAAGAATTTGTTCGAACAACTTTTGGAAAACATAAAACAAATGAAATATTTTATTGTGGCACTGGATGACAATACTGATGTATATATATAATCTTTATTGTATACAAACGTGGTATATTAAGATTTAGCAATTCATACATGCGTTTCCAATCATTTGAATGCTCTTAATTTAAAACTAAAAGGGAAAGGAAAATTGGTCCGATTTGTTTGGTTACATCAAAAGTCATATCAGAATAAATTGTTATTATTTAAATCCCATTTGCGCAAGACAATTTATTTCATTTTGAATGTTGTACTGAGCTAAGGGAGAAACACATTTCCAAAGAATCGTTGCCTTTCGTTATTACAATTGCTTTTTGACAAGTTTGAAAGTCGATTTTATAATATAAAATCCCATGGAAAAACATAAGCTTTTGTTTGAGAACCCATTTACTTCTATGGCTGAAAACTACAATCAATCCCAGATTGCAACTTGAAATTATTGATCTTCAAGCCAAAATATGATTCGAAAATAAGTATATAGACTTCAAAAATAAACTATTTGAATTCTACAAGGCTTTCCAGTCTGAATATTTTCTGCTAATAAAAGAAAATCCACGAAAATGGCTGCTTTGTTCAGATCAGCGTATGTTTGCAAGCAGATTTTTTTCGCTCGTAAAATCAAATAAATATTTAAAAAGAAACAGAATAACAGATGAACATTTTTTTAATGAAAACGCCAAACACGAGAGGTATTAGAACCTGTAGTACTTAGTACCGTGCTTGGGTTGGAGGTTCAGAAGACGAAAGAAGGTTTTCCCAGAAAACGGCAGTTGAATGAATAGACGAGGAAGATGAAAAGTTGGTTCTGTTAGTTTGAAGTTGGACAGTAAATGGATGTTGGTTGGTGGTGGCACGTGTTCGGACTGTTTTGAAAGAGAGAGAGCGGGAATTATAGAAGCCACTTCAGAAGAACAGTGCCCATGGAAGTATCTGTAGCAAAGACATGCAGCAGAAACATCTGTAGAAAAGCATTAATGACTCATATCTAACTCTGTCAGAGTTGAGTCATTAATTAATCTAACTGCCCTCTTCTGAATGGAATCAAGAAGCCTGAGAAAGGTTTTGGCGGCACCACCCCAGATGTGGGAACAATATTCCATGGCAGGGCGGATTTGTGATTTGTACAGAGTGAACATCTGTTTGGAAGAACCGAGAGCGAAAGAGAAAACCAAGTTTTTTAGATGCAGAGGAAGCAATATTTGTAATGTGCTTGTGCCAAGAGAGATTAGAAGTCAGGGTAATCCCCAAAAGAGAAATATCATTTTGCCTAGAAATCGGAGTGTCACCAAAGATAAGCATAGGAGCAGAAGAATCCTTTTTGAGAGATATAAGAGAGGACTGAGTTTTAGAAGGATTGAAATCAACTAAGTTGTCTTTGCCCCACTGGAGAATTATCTGGAAATCGACATTTAAGGAATTGGTAGCGCATATTCGAGAAGTTGAAGCTGATTTAGCAGGGCAAAGTTTCTCAAACTGGAAAGTGGAATGCAATGTGCTATCATCAGCAAAACTATGGATAGGATTTCCGTTCAATGAAAGAAGTTCATTAATATACAATAGGAAAAGAATGGAGGGAAATAACTGAACCTTGGGGGACTCCAACATTAGTAGTGAAGTTAGAAGACAGATAGCCATCTACCATCACCCTCCGTGAGCGGTCAGAGAGAAAACTGGATAACCAATTACAAAAAAAAAAAAAAAAAACAGTTGGCAAACTATAAGATGGAAGCTCGTTTAGAAGACCTTTAGGTCAAATACGATTGAAAGCCTTTGAAATGTCAAGAGCAACTGCTTGTGTTTCCACGAACTTTTCCATTGAATTAGTCCATAAAGGGGTAACATAAGCCAAAATATCACCTGTGGATCGAAGGAAGGTTTCTAGATAATTTAAAAGTTGACGGTTAAGTGATTTCTCCATCACTTTAGAAAGAGTAGAGTAATTGAATGGGAGGAGTTTGTCACCCGTTTTAGGAACTGGCTGGATATGAGCAAAATTCCAAGCAGAAAGAAAACACCTTGGAATAAGAAAGTGAATAAAGGTGGCATAAAACAGAAGTAAATTCAGGAGCGCAGATTTTGAGAACAAGTGGAGAAATACCATCAGGACCTGGAGATCCATCGAGAAATACCATCAGAACCTGGAGCTCCATCGAGAAATACCATCAGGACATAATCATCATTATGTATTGAGATTGGCGTCACAAATTTTCAACCAAATTTTGAACAATTATTTAAAAATATCCAGCCTCAATAATCTCATTAAATGTTATTGTGTATTGTACCTAATAAAATTTTCGAATATTTCAATTTTAGGTTTATCATTTATTTATTCACCTTAATATTGAAAAGCAGTGATCTTTTTCAAGTTCTAAATTTTCTAAAATGAGCATTTAGCATAAAGCTTGAAAAGAAAAAACGGTAACATGAAAATAGAAACTTCCTTTTACTAGTAACAAGATACAGAAAATGTGACACAGTTTTTTCACGAATAACTCTGTGCGGTCCGCGAAACAAATCTAACTTTGAATACGGCCCCCGTATGGGAAAAGGTTGGACACCACTGCCATAAACTCCAGCTCCTGACCACTCGGCCACGGAGGACTTGTCACGATTACTATTAATACTATACCAACTGTGCTACCCACAAGAGCGTTCAATCATTTATAGCGTCAGTTATAAATAGTTTTATTCGTAAGTCAACACAACAAAGCCATGTGTCACTCTCAAGTTGGATCTCATGCAACTTGAGAGTTGCATTTTTTTTCCATTTTTTCATTTATTTTATTTTATTTCTAAATTTATTTTTTGGCTCTACCAGTTGAAATCTCCAATGGCCACTGCTGGCTATAGGAACAGTTGAGGAATTCAATTACAAGAGAGACGATTATAGTGGATTGAGGTATTCCTTGGGCTCTAAAAACTGGAGAGAAGACAACTACATTACGCTAGATAAGAGTTCATTATGAGAAGTATTCAACAAAGTTTCCTGGAATCTACAAAATGCATTTGTTCCAATAAATAAGTTCCGCAAAAGAAAATGCCATAATGGATCACAGCATGGGTTCGTGAAGTAGAAACCTTGCCTGACAAATCTAGTTATTTTGATGAAGTCATAAAAAAGCTGGATGCAAGAAACAACGTGGTTGTTATTTACCTTGACTTCATTAAAGCTTTTGATATGATTCTCCATAAAAGGCTATTATATAAACTGGAGCAATTTAGAATTAATTGCAAGATCCTACGTTGAATCAAGGATTGGCTAAAAGATAGGAGACAGAGAGTTGTTATAGTTGGACATACCTCAGATGAACAAGTGTAGCAAGTGGAGTCCCTTACGGATCAGTGTTCAGACTACTTATGTTTCTTATCTACCTTAAGACTGATGAGGCAGTGTAGAAGAAGTTTTCAAAGTCTACAGATATAAAGGGAGAAAGGACCACAAACAGGCGAGGGAGCATAGTTTTTCTCCCGGAAACTAGGTGTTTTCGATCAGCAAACAGAAAACCGACCACAGAACACACGCAATTTACAGACGATATACGGCAGTCTTAGCAGAGTGGTTAATCCAAAAGGTGCATAAGTACACGTGCTTTGAGTAACCGGGGTTTAAGCCCGTGACTGCTAAATACGGTGTTGTTTTTCGTATTCTCTGTATCTTATGAACTCCTCTGACCGTGTGGTTGTCTCGGAGTATAAACAGAAAATTTATTTTATTTATTATACACGGAGCAAATGGCCTTAGTCGCTGATGTTCCTAAAACTTTATTATCATTTGTATCTAATATCATCTGTAGTCTGTAGACCGCATTTAGAAGACTACGTTCGGGTCTGGAAGCCACAGTTAAAGAAAGAATATTTTCTAGAATGGGTTCAAAGAAGGGTAGCCAGATTGGTGAGGGGTGCTTATCGATATCCATACGAGAAACGACTTAAAATATGCGGACTGCAAAGCTTGATAACTTAGACATCTTAGTGGTGAGCTGATAGAGGTGTCAAAGGCCCTTTTCCTTTAAATACGGTTAAAATGTAATATGTCTAACAAAAAAAATTAATATTTTTTAATGGCTCTGAATGAAATCAGTAAAATGAAAGCGGGAGGTGTTATTTTCACCGGTGGGAGAAACAAGATCTACGGAGTCACAAATATAAAAATTTCTGTTGAAACAAAAGGCTGGATCTCATAAAGTTTACCTTCGGGCAGCGTGCTGTAGATCACTGGAATAAATTGCCTGCCACGGTGATCGAGGTGGAGAGTTTGGTAAAGTTCGAAGAGAAATTAGATCGACACTGTTTTGGCAATGAAATTGTTTTACTTCTCTTTTCTTTGTCTGTTTTCGCAGAAGAAGAAGAAGAAAAGCCCGCTTCTTTACATCATTTAGCCATTATAATCCTAATATTCAAAAAATTGTAATTCTCAGATTTCTGCTAACAACAACGTTTTTTCCATATTGTCTGTACATGAGCTTTCCTCCCAAAAGTACTTGGACAGTACTCCGAAAGTAGTGAATGATATAAGTCAGACGTATATTCTGAAAAGACAATTGTATAAAAGGGTGCAGGAAACACCAGACACTTAGCAGCCAGTACGAGTTATGGTAACGTTTATAGATTCCGATCAGTTATGACAGTTCATTGAGATATTAGTAAATTTGTCAGGGCATGCTACAGCTGACCATTCCAACAGTGGTCAGTGTGACAAACAGCTAACCGACCAAATGCCTCGAATGCAAACAAATATCCAGTCTTCTCAAATGGCCTTACAATATTTCAATACTGGTATATATCCCATAATCTCCTGAAACTTGATAGTTTCTAGAATGACAAGCAAGTTCTCTTATCACGGGTAGGTTAAATCTTGCTCTTCTAAACCTGCCCCTTCCAATGTAAGTTTATAACCTAAATTTATCTTTAGATGTGCGTTTCATCTGCGTGCTTTTTGTTTGTTTCTCTCTTTTTGTTTGTCCATCATATGTTTTCATTTTGCTGTCTTTATCCAACTATCTGTTTTTCTGTCCATCGCAGTAACATTTTTCTCTACACGTCTCATATTTCAGATGTCTTTATTTCATTTTTGAAGGTCTTTTTGAGCTCTATATATCCATGTTTAACTACGGAGTCCTTTAGCGCACTGCAAATACAGAGACTACTATTAAACACGCTTCGCTGTGTCTAAGAAAGTTTACTTTCTTCTCAGTCGTTTCAGCACATTGTTTCCTGTGTGTTTACCTCCATAGAAGTTGCTCGCAGGCTTCAACATACACGTACGTGCTCGGTATTGCAATAGATGGTCCTATTCAGTGGATTCCAACTACACTAGAGATGTCATTCTATGGGCTTGTTACGTGCAAAGAACAATGATACCTTTCCTCTACCAGGCAAGCAATAACATAACGTTAGGTGCTCTTGATTGGTTGTCCACTTGGAGATAATATTTTTAATCTCAATAGGCAGTAAGAATGGAAATCAAATTAGCGAACATTGATTTCTAAAGTAGACCTATTTTTAAATTAAAAATGTTAAATATTAAAATACAGCATTTAAAACTGTAAAAAGTGTTTATAATTTTTAAAAAACCTCTATGTATTATTTGGAAAAGTATTTGATTTTTACAATAACAGACTAAATAAAGAAATTTCCAATTTCTTTTTTAGAATTCAAATTATTCGGAAGTTAATATAAAAGTTTAATGGTAATTCTTTATTTCTGCCAAACTGTATTCACCTCACGTTTCGAGATTACAGTTGCATCCTCATCATCAGAGTAATCGATAATGGAATTTGCTGTGATGAATGTTAATTTTTAGTGCTGAGTCTTCCTTAATATGGAAAAAGCACAAAACATTGAGAAAAATGTCCAAAAGCTTGTCATATATATAAAATTGCATAGATAATTGAAATAACAAAAGCTTTAAGAATATTTGAGACGTATATTTACGAGCCTGTTTATAATTCATATCTACAAATAAACACACCATATAATATCCCACTAGATGTACACATAATAAGAATAATTCGGTTAACACGAAGTTATGTAAACTGGTATTAATATTGTACATTATTTTCGAGTTTCATTCACAACTCAGTTTTCATCTTCTATTAAACAGTAAGGCGCGCGTGATTCAAACATACTTAGCATAACCTTGCCCCATTCCTGCAGTGGAGAAGAATTGGAAAGGACTTCCATCTTAACAACGAAGTTGGCAGGTCACGTGAAGTTAATTAAAGTATTGTTTTCGTTGCAGATCGCAACATGAATCCATGGGCCATATGGGAATTTCCTTAATGTAGTTTATTATTATAAGGTTAATTAAATTATTTTCCCTAGGGTTGGTGATGTAATTAGGCCTTGCTAAGGAAGCTTATGCGGATGCCCCAATGTTAACTCTTCTTAATGTACCAGAACGCAAATTTTTAATTAAGAAAACGGACTATGTGTTAACCTGTGATCCTAATTACCTAAGCTCCGAAGATGGAAAAAGAAACTTGTTTGTTTGGTAAAACTTGGTGCCAAAAAATACATAATCTGCTCAAGGCACTCCTTTTTTGTGTGTCAGTATATAATTTTAATCAAATTAACTAATTAAAAGCTATAACCTGGTATTCTTACATGCTAAATAAGCGTAAATGTGTTGATAAAGGTAGAGGAGAATTACACCAGTTAATAAACAGCTGTGTTATAAAAGTGTGGACCCAAATAAAATACTTTGCTTTCTAATTTCATCCAACTGTATTTAAGGATTGAAACTTTTTAATAATGGAGTACTTGGCGGAGAGAGAGAGAGAGAGAGAGAGTTAAACTATTGCGAATAGAAAACGAAAGATTCATTGACTTATTAATTCACAGAAGGAAAAAGAAAGATAAACAAACAGAGAGAAAGAGCAACCACTGGTTGAGTGATTGATGACTGCTATTAAATGATACAGACAGAGAGATGAACGTATAAAGAAATAGTTTGATTGCTGACTGATCGTCTATAAAAGGATTCTGGACACAATGATTGATTGATTCATCAAGAGCGAAGTATATTCGACATTGACTGGGTTTACCCTTTGGCTTTTTTGCAATCAAAAACAAGCTGAAGTTTTTCACAAATGAAAACGTACAAAAGTTTTCCAGTGGATGCTCTTTTTCCCATGATAGTTTAAATCTATAAGTTTACCCTGTTGCGCTTTCAGTGCCACTCACTTTCCAAAGGATAAGAAAAAACACACGTGAAGTTTTATCTCATTTTAATGGGCTGGATTCCAGCACATTTAAATCACTGGCTCGTTGGAGGACAGGTAAAGACATGGACTAAAACAGAAGGAAGAGCATTCGTTGATGAAATGAAAACGACTGGAGGAAGATGAACCTAGGAACAGCTGGATAGATAAATGAAGTATTCATGAAATCGGAATGTGAACATTAACAGGCATGCAGTGGCCAACACAAAACAGTTGATCACTAATACTATACAGTATTATATACACTGAAAGGACACTGGAACAGCAACACCTACCCTCATGAGAGAAAGTGGATCAAAATGTAGTCAACAGCCGATGCGTCAGTATGTGTATAGTTGAATTGTTACATGTGATAAGCATGGGAAGAAGCCACAATAGGAATGACTTTCATCGAGGCATGATTGTTAGTGGAAGAGAGAGAAGGGATGTCAATCTTCGAGACAACCTGTCTAATAGGCTGTTCCCCATACATCGTTGTGCGAGAGTACAAGGAATGGTTTGCGTGAAAATTCTGAAGATTTGGGCCTCCTTTACTGGGGCTTCTCTGCTATCCTTTCAGACTATTGTGGAAAATCCTCGGTTCGAGTGGCATCGAGTCCTGGGCTTTTTTAACACCATGACCATGTTAGTCGGTCAGGGTGTTATCTCAGAGAAACTCGGGATTTTTGTGCAATAAACAGCACACAGAATTGTTGTTGTTGTTGTAGGGTTTTAGGAGCATTAGCAACTAAGGCCATATTGCCTCGCCTTAGTCGGTCTCGGATGAGGGTAGTGGCTACCAACCTGAAGTCTTTCATCATAAGTACACTCAGTGATCAAAACATGATAACCACCTACCTAATATCATGTCCAGCCACCGTTCGAACTGATAACAGCCACTATTCGCCAAGGCAAAGACTCCAATAGATGACTGAAGGAGTCTGTAGGGTTTTGCAACCATGCTGCCTAAAAGCCTTTCCGCAGTGTCAAATAAATGACGGTTGCGTGTCCACACACCTCATTTCCCTTTCCAAAACATCTCACAGTTGTTTAATTGGATTGAGACCAGATGAATTTGGAGGCCAATCAAGATGAGTGATATCCTCACTGTGTCCCTCGAACCACTCGTACACAGTGCGGACCCGATGACATGACGCATCTTGGAAGATTACGTTTCTGTCCAGCAAAAAAATGCAACATGGCAAGGTGCACACTGTTTCCTAAGAGAAGTCGCTAGAATTCACCAGTGAAAAGTTGGTCCATGCGCACCAGGAGTCCTTGTTTCTTCCAGCAAAACATTCTCCATATTAAGCAACCACCACCACTTGCCTGGATAGTGGGTATCATGCACGATGGTTTTATGGACTCGTGTTGCTTGCGCCAAGCAAGAAGGCCTCCATCGGCGTGTCGCACAGGTATTTGGACTCATCCGACCAGCACACTCGTAACCCGTATTTGTTATAAACTTGATACCCAAATGAGTAAAAAATTAATCACGAAAATTGGACCGACAATATAGGAATTATCCCAAATTTACAAATTTGGAATGATCCCAAATCTTAAATTATAAAAGTGGTGTTAAGGTAAAAAGAAGGGGGTCTGGTTTCAGGAGAAAGAAACCAGCTGTGTGATAAGTACTTCACTTTTACTAAATTGTCAAGGCAATTTCATGGTTGAGCAAGTTACATAAACTGTGTAATAGGTTGATGCGGGCCTATTTATGATTTTAATTCAATTACTAATTTTCTTATTTATCAAAATCTTCAAAACGTGAAGAAACCATTTTGTTAAATTATTTCTTTAGAGAAGAAAAAAACCCCTCTTAGATAGTCCATGACCAGTATCCTAATTGAGTTCTACCAAAGTGCATTAAAATTGAGTAAAATGGGGGAAAAAAATAAAAGCACGCAACCGATGCAACTGAATGCTTCTCATTTCACATTCCAGCATCTCTTATCTACGTTTGCTGAAAGATCTTCAAGTAACTCTGGCAGCATTTGGCTATATAATGAATAAATTATTCCTATCTTCGCTCCAGTAATCCATTGATTATGTCATAACATCTTTCGTTGATTTTCTTTCTCCAGGAGGGTCTAATTCGCTGTATAAAGAAACAATAAAGTCTTCCGCCTCGAACAGACGCTCGAGCAAGGGACTCGGTGGATAGTAGGGGGCCTCAGAGGGGAAAAGTATTACCATAATCGTTTCCTAAGACTCTTATCACTTACCAACAGAGCGCCAGTACCTTAGTTGTCGAAGGCAGCGTAACAGGGCTTTGAGAACAGTTTTAAACTTACTTCCTTTTCACATAAATAGCGACATCTCTGTTCGCGTTTCTATAAAGAAGATACGAAAACACTCCCAGTATAGAAGTTTTAGCTAGCGTCTCCGTCTAATGGCACTTCTGGTGCCAAATTTTACTCGATTTACTGGCCTATTCTACTATAAGGGAGGAACTGTGATATATTTCATCTATCTGTGTGTCTTGTTTCTTTCTAGAGCCATAACTCGGACAGAGATGGATTATCACCTAAGAAATTCAAGTTATCACCGGGTGACCCATTTCGCAGAAGCGTACAGGACATGCGTCGTCCTTACCATTAATGTAACACCGCTTGAATTGTCCTACTTTCTCCAAAGTCCGATTCATCATATAGCTGTCATCCGTTTGCTTGGTCTTTGAGTAATTCTCCTTCTGAATGTTATAAATTTATTGCAAAGGTCCCTTAGAAAGTATTTTCTATCAGAAGTGTGGGACACTTGTAATGGTGCTCTGGAGACTTGCAGAGATGTGGCGCGTGGAAGTTGGCTCTTAATGGACTTCACTCGGCAGGAATGCATAATTCAATAGAAAACTCAATAGAGAATACGAAGTTTTCCGTATTTTGAAACTAGACGACACTTTCTACTTACGAATGAAATAAATTGAATGATGATTTAAATCCTAATATTGGAAACCCACTAATGAAGGGTATGCTTTTAATTTAGAGGCGTGAAAGTTCTGTGACACTTAATATAAATCTGAAAGTCATTTGTTTAATAACTTTTAGTTAGTTTAGAATTGCCTGTTTTTCTGTGGTCGATTTTCTGGTTGCTGGACGAAAAGCCCGAGTTTCCGGGAGAAAAAAACCATACCACTCTCGCTTGAGGCCAAAAACGCCCATAAAAATTCCTCACGTAATCGAAGGGACCCGGATTTAGGTCTTTTCCATCTGGTGTGGAGAGGACGGCGCCAAGATAATCATTAAGATCATCAAGACAACTGGAAGATCATCAAGACCAACAAGTAAACCTCGGTGATAATTAATTAATGTGAATTTTTATTTGGTGCATGTTTTTAATTAATTCAGTACTTTGATTAGCTTTTGTTGTTTTATTTTAAAGGAGTTTTGTTAATTTTAATTAACAAAATTACATAATTACGTAATCCTACTGTAACACAATTTGTGGTAATTCTTCATCAACATTGAGAGATTTAAAAGTGTAATAATAGATATTTTTCTTAGTTTTTTTTTATGATGGAGAGATGATTGTTGGTTAAAAAAGCTGTCATCTTACTACACCCAATAGGCTTCAAGATGGTATATTTATTATACAAATATACAGTTAAAATAAATAAATAATAAGAACATACAATGAAAATTATATCACCATATAGATACTGCAATTTTACAATAAAATTGTATAAAGAATTTTATATTTTATTTTTAGATCTTTTAACATTTTAAAAAAATGTTAAAACGTTAAATGTTAAAGACTGTTAGAATGTTTATTATAATAATAAAGAATCGTAATTTTTTTTTCTCTAAGAAATGAGGTCCAATCACTGGGCAACTTGGAACAGGACACCACACCCCAATTTTTCAAGGATGTTTTTGGATTAAAAGTATTGTTCAACAGGAAACTCACATTCAGACAAGAATATGTCATAATTGGACTTTCTTTTAATTTTGGGTTGCGTTAATTTGATCACTCTGCAGCAACCAAACTTTTCAATTGCATTTCTAAAACGTGTAAGGCATCTTCTGATGAGGAAGACTGCCATTATTATGAATGTCCTGGAAAGGAAATAAACTCCCTACCTTAGAATATTCTTTCTCAGTAAAAGCAATATCATGCTGAGCTGAACTTGAAAAACACATCTTTGAGGATCATCACAAATTCCATATAAGAGAAGCTGTCTCTATTCTCATCTAGTGACTATCCACACTAGACGTGCCACATCATAGACTTTCCTTCCATAACGTCAACAATGCATTTTCCAGACTTCCTTCTATCAAAATACTAAAGTTTATACATGATTTGTAGAGTTTCTTAGTGCGGTGTTGTGGTTATAAAACTGTTATTAATTTATTCTTGGGGAGGGGGGTTATATTTTATGAAATATTCATTTACACGCGCAACCAGCATTAAGACAAAAATACATTGAACATACCGATTTTTCCCAAGAGTACATTTATGTAATATTTTCTTCAAGGAACAGTTTTCTAATCGTTTCTTTCCTCACGTCTTCTTCAACAACGCGTAGATTATCAAGAAGAAAACATGAAATTTCCCATAACATATTGCTTTTCCAAACTTTATTACTCTTTCAGAACAACTGATTGCTCCCTGAAAGACTGCAATTTGTTTCCTGACAATTCAATAGTAACGATGCAGGTGAAACAAGTTTCTTCAACCGGAAATAATATCTTTGAGCGTGATTTGCAGAAATTTTCTCTTTTTTTAAGTACAGATGGACGCGCAGCTCTTGAAGGCGAGGCAAACTCCACTGATATTTTTTTTTTCTGAAGTTAAGAAACAGTTCGTAGGTTTTTATAGTTGGCTTTAGCGCCCTCGAGTGAGAAAAACCTTTTTTCTATTTATTAATTAAAATAAAATTTTAAATTAAGATTATGTTGATATTAAAACCCCCTCAAATATGAAAAAAAATTTTTCTTATGCTTATTTCAGATAAAATTACAAAAATAAAATTTACAGTTATTTTAAGATTAGTTTGAATTTGAAAAGAAGAAAAATGAAATTTAAAAATGCAATTTATTCTAAAAACGATGAAAGTCTAGGGAAGACAAAAAAGACAAAATGGTGATCAATCCACACAATGGCCTACCATTAATATATGACCCCATCCCCCTTCCGTTGACAGTTCGCCACATCCTACCCAAGCACAACTACAAACATGCCCGTAGGCCTAAAAGAAGACAGTAGCATGACTGTGAATGAAAGATTCCTCGATCAACGGAGTTAACAGACTTCCAGCGCGTAATGATAATAGCATGCTATATGAGTGAATGGTCTGGATGTGACATTTCAACGGTACTGAAGATCCATAGGTCCAAGAGTGCTGATATGATCTGAAAATGGAAGCGGGTTTATACTTCTATTATAGCACACTTTCTTTGATCAACTGGTATTTTTGCGGTAGCTTCTGATGTGTTATCCTGGCCACCTGTCGTGTCTGTCAGTGTACTCCGTCTGGGCGATCACCCTAAGTCCTGTGATGACGTGTTGGATCGTTTCTGAGGCCAGGTAACATCGTCGACATGTGCCATCTGACACTCTGGGCTCCTTTGTGATGTATTTTCAATACTTCCTGGTGTTGATTAACTGCTCTTGGATGGCGAGCATGAATCCTTCAGTCTCAGGGAAGAGCATCCTGCTCGTGACTCATGCAGTGGTAGCCATTTTATCTATGTGGTCTTGATGGAGGTTTTTTTTTTATGTGAACCCCAAACACGAGTGTTATTGGAATCTGTAATACTTACTATCGTGCTTGGGTTGGAGGTTGAGAAGGCGAAAGAAGATATTTTTTGACATTGGACTTGAACTTCTGTAGACTGTAATTTTCAGGAAATACGTATGAAGGAAGGTTGTTCCAGAAAACGGCAG
Organism: Mastigoproctus giganteus; assembly: GCF_048544385.1. Lineage (NCBI taxonomy): Eukaryota > Metazoa > Arthropoda > Arachnida > Uropygi > Thelyphonidae > Mastigoproctus > Mastigoproctus giganteus. Next base: position 42,578,598 of record NC_143585.1, read on the forward strand.
TTGAATGAATAAACGAGGAAGATGAAAAGTTGATTCTGTGAGTTTGAAGTTAGACAGTAAATGGATGTTGGTTGGTGGCTGCACGTCTTCAGACTGTTTTAAAAGAGAGAGAACGGGAAGTATAGAAGCCAATTCAGAAGAACAGTGCCCATGGAAGTATCTGTAGAAGAGGCATGCAGCAGACAGAACATCTATGGGATAGAGAGCGGACCGATTCTGTTAGAGATGAATCATTAATTAACCTAATTGCCCTCTTCTGAATGGAATCAAGAAGCCTGAGAGAGGTTTTGGGGGCACCACCCCAGATGTGGGAACAATATTCCATGGCAGGGCGGATTTGCGATTTATACAGAGTGGACAGCTGTTTGGAAGAAAAGTAATGCCAAGAGTGAAAGAGAAAACGAAGTTTTTTTAGATGCAGAGGAAGCAATGTTTGTAATGTGCTTGTGCCAATAGAGATTAGAAGTCAGGCTAATCCCCAAAAGAGATATATCATTTTGCCAAGAAATCGGAATGTCACCAAAGATAAGCATAGGAGCAGAAGAATCCTTTTTGAGAGATATAAGACAGGACTGACTTTTAGAAGGATTGAAATCAACTAAGTTGTCTTTGTCCCACGGGAGTGTCACTTAAGATAAGCATAGGAGCAGAAGAATCCTTTTTGCGAGATATAAGACAAGACTGAATTTTAGAAGGGTTGAAATCAACTAAGTTGTCTTTGCCCCACTGGAGAATCGGCATTTAAGGAATTGATAGCAGATTTTCGAGAAGTTGAAGCTGATTGAGCAGGACAAGGTTTCTCAAAATGGAAAGTGGAATGCAATGTGCTATCATCGGCAAAACTATGGATAGGATTTCCAGTCAATGGAAGAAGGTCATTAATATACAAGAGGAAAAGATTGGGAGAAAGTACTGAACACTTGAGGGACACCGGCATTAGTGGAGAAATTAGAAGACAGAGAGCCATCTACCATCACCCTCAGTGAGCGATCAGAGAGAAACCTGGATAACCAATTACACAAAACAGTTGGCAAACCATAAGATGGAAGCTTGTTTAGAAGACCTTTATGCCAAACACGATCGAAAGCCTTTGAGATGTCAAGAGCAACTACTTGTGTTTCACCGAACCTTTCCATTGAATTAGTCCATAAATGGGTAACATAAGCCAGATTATCACCAGTGGATCGACACTGACGGAATCCATACTGCCGATCGTTGATCAGACGGAAGGTTCCTAGGTAGTTTAAGAGTTGGCGGTTAATTGATTTCTCCATTACTTTAGAAAGAGTAGAAGTAATTGCAATGGGACGATAATTGGATGGGAGGGATTTGTCACCCTTTTTAGAAACTGGCTGGATATAAGCAAATTTCCAAGCAGAAGGAAAAACACCTTTGGAATAAGAAAGTGAAAAAAGGCGGCAAAGAATAGGATTAAGTTCAGGAGCACAGGTTTTGAGAACAAGTGGAGAAATACCATCGAGACCTATAGCTTTTTTAGCATCAAGATTCGTCAAAATCCTTCTGACATCCTTTTGACGGAAGACCACAGGAGGCATTGAATGGAGCGTGTTGGGAATGGTGGGAGGGGTTTTACCAAGATCATTAATACATGAGTTGGAAGTAAAATGGTATGCTAGCAGGTCAGCTTTATCATTGGCTGAAGTGACAACAGAACCATCTGGTTTTGACAGATGTGGGAGCAGAGATGGGCAAAGGTTGCGGCCAATAGCTTTGGCAAGAGACCAGAATGCTCGGCTACCATTAGGGCAAGAAGCAAGTTTTCTACTCTAAGCCTTTTCGAACTCTAGTTTGGACTGATTAATAACTGCTTTGCAATTGTTGCAAGCTTTGGTGAGGCAGAAAATGAAACTGAAGAATTAGAAACAAGCCAATTATGATATGCAATGTTCTTCTCTTGAACAGCCTTAGCACATTTATTGGAAAACCAAACTTTAGATAAAGGACGGGATTTTCAAGTAAAGTGTGGGATAAAGGATTCCATTTCTGCAAGAATATTAAATTTAAATTAAATTATTATATTAGGGTTACCCGTAAATGATTACATTAACCCATATTCGTGTCTGTAAATTGCGTGTGTTCTCTGGTCGATTTGCCTGTTTTGCTGGACGAAAAAAAACCCAGTTTCTGAGGGAAAAAACCTTGCTGTCTACGCCTGAGACCTACTAACTCAGCCACGGAATGAAAAAGGCCCACTAAAGTTCCTCGTATCATCGACGGGATTCGAACCCGAGCCTTTTCCACCCGGTGTGGGGAGGACGGTGACGATACCACTGTGCTACCCACGCAGACATTCCTGCAAGAATAATTTCATTGACACGATCTGAGCAAACGTTGACTTCAGAAGTTTTGAAACAGTAATCCGATCAAGGAAAAGGAGAAAAGAAATCTCGCAGGTCATCCCATTTTGCATTCTTGTAATGACCAGAATGCAAAAATAATACGTGGTTGGGAATAGCCGTGAGATAAAGGCTCCATTGGACAAGAGATAATCACCAAGTTATGATCTGAAGTGCCTAAGGACCTCTCACTTTGACGGTTTACTTAGAAGGGTTGTTTGTGAGAAAAAGATCAAGCGTGTTGGCTGTATTATTAGGATTGTCCGGTATTTTTGTAGGTAAATGAACAATCTGTGCAAGGGTAATTGCAAAAGCCTCAGCATCTCGACCAGATGGGTCGGTGTGACTAGAAAACGGAAGCCAGTAGAAGTTGTGAAGATTAAAATCACCAAGAAAAATTACCTCACTCTTAGGAAAGTTGGACTGAAGAAAGTCAAGTTGCAAAGAGAGGAAGTCAAAGAGCTCCAAGTGATTAGTGGAGTTGGGAGAACGGTAGAGACAACAGATGAATTTGACACAATGAGGTAGAGAGATTTTAAGCCAGAGAAGATCAAAGAGAGGAGATTCCAAATTGGCAAGTCTCTAACAGGGAATATCAGAACGGACATATGCACAAGTACCACCTTTGAGGCGAAAGGAATCATACAGCGAATAATTTGGGCAACTGAGATGAGCAGTATTTGAATCCGATAACTGAGATTCTGTCAGAAAAAGTACATGGGGTTTGGCACACTGCAAGTGGAAATGGACATCGTTGAGATTAGAATTGAGACCACATAGCCGAGTGGTCAGGAGCGGGAGTGCAGTAGCACACGCTCTTTGAATAAACCGGGGTTCAAGCCCCTGACTGCTGAATGCGGTCCATCTGCCAACCCGCACTGGACCAGCGTGGCAAATTATGGTCCATTTCCCTCAGTATGAATTGTTGAGGAGGCTTCCATCCTGAGTGGGTTGATAATGGCTGCACTTTTTTTTTTATATTTGTGAAATGAATTAGGAAGTGTTTGGGAGGTTTAAATCTTTTCGCAGATAAGCTTGCTCTATTAGTTTGACAATTCGTGGTCATTCAATAGTAAGAAAAAGTGGGTGGGACATGCTGTATGAAGTAATGAAATTTTTGGATATGGCGTACACATGGTAAGAATATACCCAGATCCTTGATATAACGTGGCCTCGACAATGCTCCCCGCATACACACTACTCGGACTCCCTCCAGTCACTATCTGGCACAGTAGAGGTAGCAAGATTATATACTAGCTGATCCGGAAGCCTCCTAGAGAGTTACCAATAGGTTCGGTCCGGTTTACTAACTAGCGGCCGGCCTGCGAACACCGTTTTAGAGCTGTACCCTCGAAATGTAAGGAATATTGGATCTCGCCACGATGTTCATCATAACCTCAAAAGTCGTCAATCATACTGCACGATGGAAGAGATAGGGAAGGGTTGACCGGAACTTAGCTCTGGAGACTAAACATGAATTCCACCACTTCAAGCCTCCAATAAGCAAAGTGGTGGTTATGCACCGGTTGATGAGAGTCATCTACCACCTAGTACTGCCTGGTAACACAGAGGGGCGGCATTCCTCCATGTGGTGTGGGCACCACACCTCGACCCCTGCTTACGTTGGTTCACGTCTGGGTGGTCACCCACTATGTACTTGTACATGGAGGTTATGCCCAGGATTACTAATAGTCCCACCATCGTGAAGGTGCAAGCAGAGGATTTGGCTGTCACAGACCGTCCAGACTTCGCCGAAATTGGGTCCACTTGACTTGAGTGTTACCCGAATATCAATTCCATCAGTGTTTTAGACTCCCAGGTAGCAAGTACAGCTTGTCTGGTATATCTGATAGAATGTCTGTGACAATCTCAAGGACCGTTGTAAGTCATTGTAGTGTCTTCTTTACTCATCTTTCTTTTTTTATTATTTTTATTTTATTTTATTATTATTATTGTATCTTCTCATTTTAATAGAATAATATCAGTATGAGATGCTCAATATCAAAATAATATCAGTATCCAGAAGAAAGGAAAAAAATCTCACCCAGAAGGAAATCAAGAAAGAAATACGCCAAAAAATCAGAAAACCTTTTATTAAATTAAGACAAAGAAGTTGCTTTATGAAATCAGGCACAATTATAAAAAAAAAAGTTTTTATATTTTCTTACTATTTCAGGTTTTGTGTTAAGCTGCAAAGCAACTAAGGCTATGAGGCATCAGTGTATTCTATTAGCAACGCCGGAAAGTGCGGGCATATTTTGATTTGTTATATAATTTGTGTATTAAAATTTAAATTTATATACAGTTTTTTTTTTTTTTTTTCTGGCTGACGATGTATAAACTTGTTTCCTTGCATCGTTTAGCACTGCTAATACTACATAATTTAAGAATAAAAAACAAAATCTTTACAAGTTATTTATCGCAAGAAATGTAATTATAGCAGCCCTGTTATTTTCTTGTTATCAGGCCTTTATCTTAACAGAGGGCAAAGTATCTAAAGAAAAATGGTAATAAATAAAAACTACTTAATACGTGACCAGATTTAAACATTTAGGATTATTAAGGTTCAAAATATTTCAACTGTAGAAAATGAAAATTTTTAGACCCAGAGGCATGTTTAATGATAATGTTAAATCAAAATTCAACAAGAATAGAAATAAGAATCAGATTTCACAAAACTCTGGTAATATCCAAACTGAGGCATTGATACTGAGAGAGTAGAGAATCAAAAAAAAAGATAGAATAACAGCAGCCGAGATGAAATTCTAAAACTCACTGCTCGATATACAAAATCAGATAAGAAAAAATCTGGAACTACTCACTGAATTAAGGCAGAAACCTATTTTGACTGAAATGATGACTTATGGAACAAAATGCATTGCACACATAGCCAGAACAGGTGGAAGATTACCCAAAGAAAATCTTAAAGTATAAACCAAAATGAGAAAAGGAGAGAGACCTATCAAACGATGGGGCAAGCGTGCGATTTGAATGCACCAACTCGACATCTAAGAAGGGAAAACAGTGATTAAAAGAATTTTGTAGAATAACCACTTCCTAAACACAGCACAGCTGTATTAAAATTAGGCCTACGCTTTATAATACTATTAGTTAAGAGAACTACAAAGTGGTGTGATAATAAGTTTAATAAATAGAAAATAACTAATGAATAATATTAATTTACAAACATAATAGATAATTAATATCTATTTATCAAAGTATAAACACGAAATACAATTGAAAGAAATTGCAACACTAAGAGATTTTTAGTAATTTACATCAAACGACAGCGACATCTAGTGAGAAAATTAGGTAATTTAAACAGAACATTTCAAATTTGATTTTATCCTAGCTGAGGTTACTATGAAGAAAGTGAAAATTTTCGAGTGATTATACGCCCTCTGGTGAGAAAATTGCCTCCTGTATTCGGGATACCTAAAAATGAGAAATTTTCAACAAATTAATAAACCATTTCATTAAGTAAATAATTACCACAAAATTTTAAGCATTTTTATTCTAATAAATATTTAAGTAATTATTTTTTAATTAAAAAATAATCTAAAATATATATATTTTAGATATAAAACTTTCAAGATTATTTTCGCTACTCCCACTCGGGTTGGAGACATTAGCATTAGTAGAGGCATATGATGCAAGAAAGCAAGCTTATTCAGCATCAGCCAAAAAAAAAAAAAAAAAAAAAAACACACACACACCACTCCCATTTCACCCCTCCGTTCGTTCGAAATACCTGTCCAGTTGAGCTTTAAATTTCTTTAGGCTATCAACTTCAACAACAAGTGATGGAAGTCGGTTCCACCAACCAACCACCCGCTGGCCAAAGGCAAATTTCCGCACATCTATCCGACATCAGTCCTTCCTCAATTTGAATTTATGCCCTCTGAGGTGATTATTCTGAGAAAGATGAAGAATCCCATTGGCACTGAGCATGCTCAACCCATTCAAAGCCTTATACACCTCTATCAGATCACCTCGCCGGTGCCTAGTCTCCAGACTCTGTAATTTGCAAAACTTAAGCCTTTCTTCGTAAGAGCAACCCTTTGTTCCATTCACTAATCTTGTTGCCCTTCTCTGTACCCGTTCCAGCAGCTCTACATCCTTCTTGAAATGAGGCCTCCAGACCTGTATACAGTACTCAAGATGTGGCCTAACCATTGCCTTATACAAGGGAATAATCACCTCCTTATCCCTGCTAGAAAAATTCCTGTATATCATTGACAAGACACCATGAGCTACTCTTGCAGCTCGTCTGCACTGCTCAGAGAACTTCATATCTGCCTGCACAATTACCCCCAGGTCCTTTTCATTCTCCACCACTGTCAGTATAGTACCGCAGAGTTGATACGTTGCTCTGGGGTTACTGTTTCCCATATGTAGTACTTTACATTTGTCAATGTTAAACTTCATTTGCCACCTCTCAGCCCATCCGCTCAACCTTTCCAGATCCTGTTGCAGCAGCATAGCATCAGTAGTGTCCTTAACAACCCTGCCAACCTTTGTATCATCTGCAAACTTGGACATTAAACTTGATATCCCATCATCAATATCATTCATAAACACCGAAAACAACAACGGACCCAACACTGAACCTTGAGGAACTCCACTAATAACATTAGTCCACGTTGAGCAGTGTCCATTGATTACCACTCTCTGTCTTCTGCCACTCAACCATCCCCTTATCCATAGCAGCAATTTGCCTCCAATGCCACACTGCTCCAATTTGTGCAGCAGTCTTCCATGTCCAACAGTATCAAAAGCCTTTCTAAGATCCAAATATATAATATCAAAGTTATTCCCTGCATCCAGTTCTTTTGTGACTACATCATAGTATCCAATCAAATTGGTCAGGCAAGACCTGCCCTTAACAAAACCATGCTGCGTCTGAGCTATAACTGAATTCTTGTCTAGATGATCCTGCAGTGCTTCTTTAACCAGTGCCTCCATTAATTTACCTGGAACAGAAGTTAAACTAACAGGTCTATAATTACTTGTGTCAACCTTTGATCCTCCTTTGTGAATTGGGGTTACATTTGCACATCTCCAGTCTATGGGTACCTCCCCTGAGTCCAAAGAAGCTCTCATAATTATGGCTAGGGGTTTGCTTACTTCCTTTGCTGCCTCCTTTAATATAACTGGATAGATCCCATCCACCCCAGGTGCCTTTTTTATGTTTATCCTCAACAATCACTCCTCCACTTTCCTCTCATTTATTACAAAATCATCCAGCTCCCTGCCAATGTTTACTTTACCTACATCATTCTCCTTCCTGAATAACTCCTCATGCGTGAATGTAGATGCAAAATACTCGTTTAGATTGTGAGCCACCTGAGCAGGATCCTCAACTGTTGAATCATCAATATCCAGTGGACCAATCTGATTCATCCCTTTCCTTCTTGAGTTTAAATATGTAAAGAACTCTTTTCTGTTTTTCTTTGCATCCTTTGCCAAGGATTTTTCGTAGTCTGCCTTTGCCTGCCTAATCTCCTTTGTGACTTGGTTACAGACCAACTTATATCTATCATAGGCTTCCATGTCACCCATTAATTTGTATGTATTCCATGCATCTTTCTTCTCTGCCACATGTCTCATTAGTTCATCTGACAACCATTTAGGCCTAAACCTTGAACAATATTTCTTAGTTGGTATGTAAAGCCTGGTAGCCTCCAAGATTAGTTCCTTGAATGCTTCCCATTTTGAGTTTGCTGTTGGTAACATCGTCAGTTGGTCCCACTGTATAGAATTTAAATACTGTCTCAGACCATCATATTTGCCTTTACGAAAACAAAAACCCTTCCCTCTACCTCTGATGGTAGTTACCTCCTTGAGTAAATCCCACTTCAACACATTGTGATCACTGCCACCTAGTGGTTCATTTATCTGCAGATTCTTAATGCATGAAGAATCACTACTGATAATCAGATCAAGAGTATTGCTCCCTCTTGTTGCCTCACGAACATGCTGATGTAGAAAACAATCATCCAATAAATCCACAAAAGCCTTGCTAGTGTGCGAGTGACCAACCCACAAATTCCAGTCAATATCTGGGAAATTAAAATCCCCCATTATAAGACTCTCTGATTTACTGGCCCACTCTATTTCCCTGTACAATATCTTATTATACTCATCAGAGTCATTAGGCCTATAGCACACTCCTACTCTCAATTTTGATTTCCCTATGCTTATGTCACACCAAACTGACTCGACACTGCCCTGTCCATCGATGTCGACTGGCTTCACTTCCTTGGACTTTATGTGTTTCTTAACTAATAGCATAACCCCTCCTCCCCTCCTGTCCTGTCTATCCTTTCTATACACATTGTATTCCCCAAATTCCAGTTCCGCATTACTTATATCTGTGTGACACCACGTCTCTGATATCCCAACAATATCTGCCTTTGATGTTTTGAGCAATACCTCAAATTCATCAAATTTATTTACCAAACTCCTAGCATTGGTGTACACGCAGGTATACATGCACCTGTTGCTATTCTTAGCTACCCTAACACAACCCATGTGTTTACTTGTACCGCAATGACTCCCAGCAGTCTCTGAAATATCCTGCATCTTGTTTTTCAGGCTTCTGCTCATTTCAATAGAAGCAGTGCAAGAATCACTTCCACCTCTGCCAGTGGCTACTGTTAATCTATTAGTCCTTGTATCCCCCCCCAACTAGCAGTTTTCCGACCCACCTAACACTGCCTCGACAGCATCAGCAAAAATTCTTGCACCCTTTCTATTTAAGTGTATCCCATCCCTGTAGAAGCAATCTCTCCTGTTAACAAGTACAGTCCAGGCTGAAAAAAATTCTACCCCTTGAGCCTTGCACAATCCCTCCAGGGCCGAATTGATCGACAAGGCTCTCATCATATACTCCCTCCTATCGTGTCTGGGCAGAATTGCAGACACTTTCAAATTCAACCCTAATTCACGGCTTTTTTTCAACAGTGACCTGTACTTGCTAAGTAATTCCGCCGGTCTCCTACTCTTAATATCATTAGTGCCAACGTGTACAACTATATCACCTTTTGTGCCCTTAAAAGATGATATCCGCTCTACAACGTCATCAACCTTTGCCCCTGGCAGACATACCCTGGTCCTATTCCACCTATCCTTTTTACAAAGCATGTTTCCCGTTTCCCTGACAATAGAGTCACCAACAACTACTAGTTCCTGCGGGACCAGCGCATTCTGCCTAGGGGGCTGCCTCTGTGTTGCCTGATGACCAAGTGCAAGCTCTGGCGTTGATGTGGGCAGCTGAGAGCTTGATGGGCCCCTCAATTTATTTCCTTCGAGGGCATCCACCCTGTCCTTCAAGCTCTCATAAAGGCCCATAACAACGCTGAGTTGTCGCCTGATTTCCTTGCACTCCTTACATCGTGCACACACAAAGACATCCCCCTTGGCAGTATCATGTCCCGTACCCGACTGCTCCGCAAACATCAAGCAAACAGTGCATTTTAAAAGACTGTGATTCAAAGGGCAACTGCCCCCCTCAGTTCTCCCCTGAACCACAGCACTCCCATTAGCTTGAGCCTTTTGCTTTGCTGCTCTGGTCAGAGTCATGATTCCGATTTAATTCAATAAAATTTCAAAACAAAAATTAAATCCTTAAGTTATATCCCAAAACAGTTATAACGCTATATTTATTTTTTCGGTATCTAGTGTTTTCTACGAGTTCCCTTTATACAACTTCCGTATCACGTGTACCACTATAGTTATGTATTAATTATTTGTTACGATTAAGTCGTTATATATATATAGAGTTAAAAATACAATTTAATTGACAATAAAGTTTATCAAGATTAATAGATTTACTGATTAATTGACAATATTATATTATGCACTATACGACACTAAGCTTATGCTATCGTGTAAAAATGGCGGGAATTCTCGAACGGTACTTCTACGGACTCGTAAGTATTGATTAGCTTCCAAATCTTGCTATCTCAATTTAGAAGAAACTAAGAATAAAATAAACTAGAATAAACTAATCTACTTATAGAAGATAATTTGATATAACAATTGGTTAAGAAATCGACTAAATTTGGTTAAAAAAAGACCTCTCGTTCAATTCGTAACACGTGGATTTGATACCGTTACCGATACTAAGTAATACCTACAAAATCTCTGTCTAAGTTAGTCTTTAAACTAAGTATCGTAACTAGGAATATAAAGCTACTCTAGAAAATAAGTTAATATGACAATTTAAGCTAATAAATCAGAAAATAAATCAGGAAAAACTTCTCTGTTCCAAGAGCTTCTAGGAGCTACGTCCGCACAGGCTAACCTACATTGAAGAGGTAATAACTCCAAGCTGATAGTTTAACGATTTTACGTTATTATTAATAATATTTTAACAACAGTTTTCGTTTCTGCCCCTTTTTGCGCTATTTCCATTCAGACTTCATTCTTAACTTCATATCCTTGACCTTTTAGAAGAAAAACAGTCAACTTGTTCCCACTGACGCCAAATAACAACTACGTCGATCTCCCAAATTGTGTCAGCAGTCGCGAAAATAGACAACATTTAGTGTTCTAACCAGAAAATACGGGTCATGAGCTCGTGGGAGATGCCGCAAATTAAATCACGTGGGAAGTTAGGAAAAGTTCCGTCGATACGAGATTGGTGTCGGTTGTGTCTCGCAGTCTTAGAAGACACTAATTGGTGGATGTTGAAATTGTCTTCAAATGAACCACGACAAACGTGTAGCGAGATTATTTTGACACCTGTCTCGTGCCATTTTTCTCAGTTGTACAAAGCAAGAGATGTTAAACTCATTTATTGTGAGTTATGCTTTCTGACTGAATTGTTTACTGCTTTTGTTTTCCCTTTAGCGTTGGGCAATTTTTCTTTTCATTATAAATTTATCGAAAATGCTGTGGTTTTTCATAAAACTGTTGTTTTCAGTTAATGTCAAAGCGTCTTGATAGATTGATAGACCTTGATATAATGTGGTTTTATTAACAGCGTGTTCTAGAGGTTGGTTCTGTTTCTAAAAGGTAACAGGATTTTCCTGTCAAAAAACTGTAACACATGTCCGTTTCAGATAACCATTCCTTCTGAATATCTAAGGGAGTTGAACCCAAGCCTTTTCGCTTGGGTCCAACTCCCCGATTCAAGTCATTACTTGAATAAATAAGTCAAAATTATATTATACAAAATATATACATAATTATATTGCCGTATAGCGCACAAATCCTGGTGTTCAAGTCAACCACCAGAATTGCCGGACAAGACGACATAGCGTCGTTTGTTTCTAACATAAAGTACATGCCATGGCAAAAATAGAATTTCATAAAAATATAGTATTGGGATAAAACTGTAAATTTTAAGCTATAAGGGAAGATATAAAGATGTTAATTTTAGGAGGTTATCCTAAAACTATCATCCGCATGATGTGTGAGATGTGAGGAATGTTTTTGCGGTTCATATTGGGTTCTATGGTACCAATAGAGCAACATCTGGATGCCACAGGTTATCTGGATTTTTTTCCATCAGGGTAGATCCGTACAGGGCTTCAGCGGATTCTACAAAGAGGATAGTGTGCCATGTCATACTGTCGGAATTGTACAGAACTCGTTCCAGGAACATGAGATGAAATTCAGCCAAGTTATTTAAAATTTATTCATATACTGTAAAGTTAGCTATTTATCTATTTGTTTACTAACTAACGTCTTCTCGATATACACGTATTGATAGAAAAATACCAAAATTCAGATTACTCACTTGCATCGAAAAATCAGCGCATTCTTTATCTAACTAGCGGGATATCTCTTGTTAAGATCAATTCCTGTTTTTTTTAAGAATGTACAAAAGAGTTCATTTTATACTTCCTAATCCTTTAGCTATAAGCCAAATTAGTTACTGAAGCTAACACAAAAAAGTCATAATTTCTGGTAAATTAGGTTTTGCTGCAGATTTTACCTGCTAATAGGGGAACGGTAATTAAATTTTTCCAGTAAGTCTTCATTTCGCTTGTCTTTATTGGATTTCAGAGTGCAACGTAGTTTGCTAGCTAATTGAATGCCATCCTGATTGTGTTAATCTCTCTCTCTCTTTCTCTTTTTCTGAGATGGGCGAAATATTTTTTCAGCTGAGCATCAAGCATTTACTCTCATCATTACTTGCAAGAAAATCTGGTTTTATGAAAAATGCATGCGATTTTTGTGATTTATAAATGATCAGATAATGACTTCATATTTTCTTTTCCATAATAAATCGGATGACCCATGAGACTGTCTTAAAATGACATAAATTTAAACATATCCTACCACAAAATGACAATATTTACTGAAATTTAAAAATTCTGCAAATTTAAAAAATGAAAATTCTTCTTGGAAAGCTATAAGGGGACTTTGCGTGCAACAATATATTTTCATATACGCTACCCTACCATTAATATTCGGACACCCCTCCCTAATTTTGAATGCAAGATACCGTGATAAATGGAGTTAACAGATTCCCAGCACGGAATGATAACAGGGTCTTTATATTCATTCGATCTTTACGTGACATTTCAACGGACTGATAATCCATGGGTCGTTTATTGGTGATGTGATCGGCAAATGGAAGCGTTACTAAAAGACCTAAAAAAGCCTCGAAACTAACAGAGCTTGATTCCAGAGCCCTGAAAAAAGACAGCAGAATGCCCTCAGGCATTCTACTGGCGTGCAGCTACCTCAAGCTACTAATCACCTCAACTAATGCCAGATGCCGTCTAATTTAGTGTAAAGCCCGCCGTTCTTGGAGCGTAGACCAAGCTGTGGTTTATCTTGACGAGTGTCAATCGGATGGTTGAGTTTGAATTAGCAAATGCCCAAAGAAAGCTACCTGCCGGACTGTATCACTCTGATACTGAAGTTTGGCCATAGGAGCACGATGGTCTGGGGCTGTTTTACATGGTCTGGCCTGGGACCATTGGTTGCTTTGGCCGAAACCATGAATGCTAAAGTCTTGCGTTGCCTACATTATGATAAAACGTCGGGAAAGGCGCATATCTGTCTCAGCAGGACAAACGCTACATGTCTTATTCCTCGTGTTGTGACGGACTGGTTTGAGGACGTGAGCGTAGAAAAGTTGAATTGGCCAACCCAGAACCCTGACTCAATCCTATAGAGAACCTCTGAGGTGAATTGGATCCTTCATTGCGTGTGAGCAGAGAATGTCCGAAAACAGAGCTAAACTGGAAGCCGCTTTGTCCTCCGATATTTTCTGCCATTAGGTGGAAAATATCAGAGGGCATTTACAAAAAAAAAAAAAAAAAAAAAAAACTGGTGGAGAATGTTCAACGGAGGCTAGAGGTTTCAGTACACATTATTAGCTGTCTGTAAATATAGGTTATTTTTAGATACGCAGGTTTCCGGATGTTAATGGTAGGGCAGCTTACTATATTCCATTAAAATTGAAAACATTAAACAAGAAAGATAAATTGATAGATAAATTTTATTTCAATAATTAATAAATATCAAATTATCTAAACACCTTTTTACTTTAAGCATGACAACTTTAAAGGAATTACGTACATATTTTATGCAGAAAGTATGATTTTAATTTCATTGATTTCTTCATGATTATTCGTTTCCTTAATTCTATGACTTTTCAGCAAAATAAATGTACATCCAAGAAGTGTGCATTGATTGGGACAATTTTGTTATTCCACACCATGAAAATCTCATAGGATTTATAGTACTTCGGCTCTGACAGGCAGATTTTATCGTCTTGGCTTTCTCTGACTAAGAACCCGTCACTTCCAGTGAGCTGCTTGACTGCAGTATCGACTCTACCAGGGTGTCTTGTGATTCTGTATTAAAAACTGATTAACGAGGCAAGAGGAACGCAAAAGGAGATTTTAAGACGCACACCAGCTGTGTTCGTTTCCTTTATTCTACCCACACTTTAGCAATGCCGAGGTAATATATCTTAAGGGATTTTTCCTTTTCGCATTCCTTCGTGGGTACTCTAATCTCCTTCAGTCGAAATCTTCGATTCTCAGCACACGATAATGTTTCTCGCATTTGGCCTTCCAGAATGTGAATTTACCGGAGTGGAATGCCTGAGTACTTTGGCCATTAAATTATATAACTTAGCAGCGTGTCAAGGAAGTACAAATTATCTTTAACGATCTCTTTTTCTTTTGCTTTCAATGACTAATTCAGATGTTCTTTTGAGAATCTGTACAAATAATGCTAGATATAAGGACCAATTTTAAAAGTATTGTACACGTTCTGGAATTCAATAAATTGATTTTTCACTTAAATCAGACGGGTATTTAAATACGCCAACCCACGAAAATTTAATAAATATGTTTCGTGCATTTTAACTGCCATTGAAATATTTTCAATTACCCCTATTGTATTAAAACGAAACCATATAAATTGAGTTTTATTATGCATCACATACTACAAATTTTGTATGGTTGGGGTGGGGGTTTGCTACTACATGTTTCGCACCTTATAATAGATATTTGTACCTGAAAAAACAAATGCTATTGATAAAATAATACATATAATATTCATCAACTTCTTATTTATTTCATGGGACATTTTAACAGAAATACGTTAAACTACAGACAAAGTATTAACTGCGTTTTTATGGTGATTAGAAGAACTGGGGCATGTCACGAAAACAGTCCCCAAACTAAAATCACTGCCTTCAGCAAGCCGAACGCCAACGGTGCATCCAAGTGCTTGCCATGGCCTTTCTCCAAATGGCGATACGTCCATCAGACAGATTTCCACATGTCGGTGGTCCAGTGTTGGTTCTGACGTGCCTATGCAAGGAGCAGTTTCCTGTCTCTCGCAGTGGGCATGGGTACCCATGAAGGCCGTCGACTACCATAGCCTATATGAGCTAATGTCCGCAGCATAGTCCATGTAGATATTGGTCCTACCATTCCTATGTTGTACTCAGTTATTTCGGTTATTTGTTGGTCTCAGTTATTTCGGATAACTGGGATTTTATTGCATTGAATGTTTTTATCCTATTCACAAGATTTGAACAGAAAATCCAAGATTCGATTAATAACACCGATACTGTATTCTAGTTATTGTATTTATTAATTGATATTAATGAATTTTTCTTCAAATAATCTCTCTCTGGTAGATAGAAGGGAAAAATTAAGATTATAACTATGAGTGGTACTATATTTAACAAATCGATTCAGGTGTAGGCTGTTTGTTTAAAAATGCTCTGCTCTTAGCAAGTTAAGCCCTCAGTGCATCACAAGAATCTTCTCTCATTGTTTATGTAATGGAATTCTGTCCGGCTTCTCGTTTGGATAAAGGGCTTTTCAACTTCAAATATATTGCTCTGCATCTTCTATGGAGGAGTCTTCAATTCGTGTTCAGCACTTCTTGTTTACAGAGAAACTCTGACTGACGCAAAATAGAACTTGCAGATGTCCAAAGCATACGCACACACAGACAAACGGACTCGCGAATTTTTCCCATTCTGTTTTTCTGGTTCCGTTGCCTGCGTGGTAGAATTGGTTTTCTTTGTTTTGTTCGAGTGCATCATTCCAAGTTATCAGGGTTTCAGCGCTCTGCCAGGTGCAACAGTTCCATACGACGCACGCTATTTTCTATCGAAAAGAAAAACTCTCATTTCAATGTTGGTTTTCTTTTACACTGTGTCAGCGGGACTATAACGTAAGACAGGAAACAAAGAAATGGTAATGCATGTGAGAATAGTGCAAGAGAGAAGAGAAAAAGATGCGATAGGAAACGATAGAAAAAGAGAAACAGAAAAGCGTTTAATTAGAATGAAGGAACGAAATGAAAAGGACAGAAAAGAAGACAAATTACTAAGGAAATAAAAAAGATGGACTCAACAAAAAGAAAATGTACGCTAAAGAGGGACACAAAGAAACAAAAAGAGGAAGAGAAGAATACAGAAACAATGAAAGATAAAGAAGAGAGAGAAAGAGAGAAATAGAAATGTTTGTCTATCCGTTCAGATATTATTAATATCACACAAATATAAATTCCGATAGACAAATCGAAATTAATTATCCGTGTACAATACATGGCCATAAATAAGCGCCTGAACGTTTCAGAGAAACTTTTATTTATACAATATTTCATTACGATGAATGATAATAGGATCGTTATGATTAGCCGACCTTTGGCCTTTATTATTAGACACTATCGTAGCATATCCTGAATTACACACTATCGCAGCATATCCTGAATTGCACACTATATTACAACGTATCCTTAATGCACATTATATTACACAATGTATCTTCGACAACCTTTAAGTTTAACTCCACACTGTATTCAGGAACGTTGTATATTAGTCCACTCCTTCTTCAAAACAACGATCAATCCAACTACCGATTGCATGCGTATTATTCCCCGAAGCAAACATTCTAGTTCATCCCAAAGGTGTTCGATGGAGTTAAGGTTAAGTCTCTGAACAAAGGCCAATGTTGCTGCCACAGTGTAGGAAGAATGAACTGTCCAGAATGTCAACGTACCGCATGACAGTCTTTGCTCCAGGAAACCACCAATGGTTCTAATACAATTCACGAGAGATAATCCCAGGCGGTGACAAAACTTTTCGCAAAAATTCGCAGTTGGGACGACACACTCTGCTAAATAACTATCCCCGAGTATCCACTAGATTCAAAAATGGCCATCTGATCGCGATTACCGGGATTCATGGTTTCATAAAAAAGCTTTCCAAACTTTCCAGAGGCCAATTGCGATGGGTTTACCAAGAAAGTCGATATTGTCTTTTACTAATATCAGTTCTTGTGGCTTCAAACGAGTTGACTCTCTGGTTACACTTCAAATAAGTAACAACGCTTCCCCAACAAAGAAGACCGTCGTTACTTATACTCAGTGGATAACACCATCCAGACGGCCGTTTTAGGGTATGTATATAGGGATGTAATGCTCTTTAATCTACAAGTTCCTAAGAGTTGGAGAAAAGCTTAAGAGTTAGCGAAGGAGGAGAATAGGAGACCAAAGTTTACCCCGAAAGAAAGGAAAATGAGCCACATTCCTTATTCATGCTCACTCGTTAATACCAGGCTAGTTCCGGGTGACCACTCATCCCTGGGAAAACGCCGAGACGTCCGTTTCAGGGTATATATGTAGGGATGTAATGCTCTTTAACTACAGGCTCCTAAAAAGTTAGAGAAAAGCTTAAAAGTTATAGGAAACAAGAAGGACACTAGAAGACCAAATGTATTTTCATTAACTGTAGCTAGTTAGTTAGAACTAACTGTAATCTAAGTAACTATGAAGTAATTAACTATAGTTAGTTGTACTAATTATAGTTAGAGATGTCTGTAAATTTCCCGCAGTCTGAGGCTTTAGCCCTGTATTTGTATTAAGCATTAAACAACTAGACACCATTGGACATCTCTCATATTGGGCAATTATTTTCACAACTGGGTTCTCAGCTATTGTACCATCAGGTACTTACCCTACCCAACAATGAAGGTCCAAAGAGCCCTCAAACGGCCATCTCGGGGTTTTACCGAGGATAGATGGGCAGACAGAATTGGCATGGTACTAAAGAACCAGAGCCTCAGCTATTGTACCATCAGGTACCTACCCTACCCACCAATGAAAGACCAAAGAGCCCTCAAACGGCCATCTCGGGGTATTACTTGAGATAGATCGGCAGACAGAATTGTCGTGGTCTAATAAGCCAGAGCTAGTACGCGTAAGGAATGTGGATCCTTTTCGTTTCTTTCGGGGTTAACTTTGGGCTCCTACAATCTTTCTTCCCGCTAACTCTTAAGCTTTTCTCCAACTTTTAGGAAAACTCAAATGCATCTCATTTATTCATGAGTGTAGTTAATGCATTTGCACTAACTATATGGCTCTAAATCCTCCCCCCCCCTCAGTCTGCTGCTTTATCCCTGAATTTTTATTAAGTATTCAACATATTTTCAAACTCATCTATTTAGAATGCTACTCATAAATTGATTTAAAGAAAAAAATCGAACGCATGTGATATAATACGCTCATTATCCAACGTGCTTTATTTGAGAAAAAGATGAAGGAAATTTACTGAGCATAAAGTCCAGTAGTGTGCGAATACATATTCGTACTTTTTAAGGTCGTGCTCACCTTTTTGATGTCAGCGCACTTTGTACATATGCACCGTAAACGCTATAGGTTAGTCGCCTTATAATGAAATAAAAATGCAAACATTAAAGTTATTTCTTTGCCACGACGATAAACCCACATAAATGATGAACACTTTCAGCTCCTTTTTTCGCTTTCTAACTCAGTTATATCTGCTTTATACTTCGGAACTGAATTACGCCACAAACAACCGTAGGCATCAATTGTTATCACCACTTTTACGAGTTCCAGTGCACCATTACGACCTGGATTTTATTAGTCTTCTGTGTGAAAAAAATCTTGCATATTTTATTAAACGCCATTCATAACTGAACCCTTTCTCTTCGTCCCATTATTGGGGGGAAAAAACTGCGGTTTCCTGTTTAAAATCGCTTTTGCAGACATTAATATCATCGCTTTGAGCAGCCAGAATACGGTTGCCAGGATTTATAAAGAATGAGATTCACGCAAAGAAAAATTATGAAATTGTCCTTGTTTTACCGATTTAATGGATCAGATGAAGCATGGAAAATGCCTGTTTAGACTTTTAAATCATGCTCTTCGAGAACGTTAAAATCTTTCCATAATCCACTAGGTAAGTCTGGTTTTGTTGGGGGAGATTCCTCTGGGCGATCTCTTCTTCCGTTTGACATCAATCCTTGACAGTAGTTTCTGCCAGCGGACTTCGGTACTCTTCAAAGGAGATCGCTGCTGACTGCTCGGAAATCCTGGGGCTTTTGTATCGACGTTGGATTTCCTTGGAGCATAGCCTTTCTGTCACTCAATGATCTGAGACTTTTTCTGCCACTCCCTATACACTCGCCCATCTACCATACAAAAGAGCCGATGAAGTCGGCTTCCCTTTCTTTACACTTGCCACGAATAACTTCCTCTATTTTGAGTCCCAGCAAAGGGAAATGAGAATATAATACTATTGAAAGAACCCCTCTAAGCACACGACACGTGTAAGAATATAATAAGTAAATTTTTTTAAAGTCTAATTAAAGAAACGTTTAATATTTAAAATGATTTCTGAATATTTCTAAAAATTGGGAGTTTACCTATGCATTAAAAACTTTCCTTATATACAAATCTTAAACCAGAATGAAGTATACATAATAAATTGATAATAAATTACGTAATTCTATAGATTGATTTTCCATAATTGAATGATTCTCATAATCGAATCCTCCCCCTAAGTATAATCAAAATAATTGGATGATTTTCTCCAATCAATATAATCGATTATGACCTCTCGGTTATACCCATCACTAGTTTTTCACTCTGATAATATTTAAATCCTACTAACGTCAATAAGAATATCAGTTCCACAAACAAAATGGCGGATCCTATGACAAAATTCGATTTCTCATTATCGATTTGTAAAAAACGGTCTGTGTTCTCTTCAAGGAATTCTAAATTGGCCAATTTAAAAGTATAAAAATGTATATACACAAAACTGCAAAGTATTTGGAGACTCTTCCCTCTAGTGCAGTAGCTTCGACTAGCGAGATGCAAAATGGGAGAAACTCGAAAAGTATTAAGGAAGCAATAAGCATATCAGTAGTAGTCACTATTAAAGAACCATTCCTTTACTGAATTTTCAGTTACCTTTAAATTTATCAAATAACTGCATCAGGTGGTTTTGACTGAGTCATCGACCAGGCCAAGGTTCAATCGCTACACATCAGTGACTGTTTCTAAATTATCATGCCAGCTGTACTGTTTTGTGATGTTAAACAATCGTCATGATGCTCTATTAGTACTTTGGCAGGTCCCCTCGTGTCAGTTTCCCCCCCCCCAAATAAATCTACAGTATATAAATGAAACTGTTGCGCACCTTGAGAACGAAAAGTTAGATCGATGCCAAATTTTCAGCATATTACGCAGATCCCTAGGAAGTTTTTAGATCCAATTCTGATTCCCTATCCCCCAAAGTTTGCTCCCCCAGAAAGATAGAGAGAGAGAGAGAGAGAGAGAGAGAGAGAGAGAGAGAGAGAGAGAGGGAAGAAAAAGTCAGTTCGACACTAAATATTTATCGTATGCTTTCTTTGTCCATTGGAAGGTTTTATATTTATGATTCATCTTTCTTCTTCAAGAAATTGGCATAAAAAATTTGACCTTTGGAATAAAAGCATTATTCTCACATGGGAGCAAATCTATGGAACGTGATAAATACGTACGTAGATATTTTCACATTTTGTATGCAAAATTACTCCGGTTTTTTCTTCTTTTTTATCAATCACAAGAATGATGAAACTCAAGCAGTTGCTATTGGCATTTCTAAGGCTTTTGATCGTGTTTGGCATAAAGGTCTTCTAATTAAGCTTCCATCTTTTGATTTTCCAACCCTTTTAGTAATTGAGTATCCAGTTTCCTCTCTGATAGCTCACTGTGGGTGATGGTAGATGGCTGTCTTCTAACTTCTCCCACTAATGTCTCTCAAGGTTCAATTTTTTCTCTCATTCTTTTTCCCTTGTGTATTAATGACCTCTTCCACTGACCAGAAATTATATCCATAATTCTGTTTGCTGATGACAGCACATTACATTCCACCACCTTGCAGTTTGAGAAACCTCTCCCTGCTCAATCAGCTTAAACTTCTCGAATGTCCGCTACCAATTCCTTAAATGCCGATCTCCAGGTAATTCTCCAATGGGGCAAAGACAACTTAGTTGATTTCAATCCTTCAAAAACTCAGACCTGTCTTATATCTCGCAAAAAGGATCCTTCTGCTCCTATGCTTATCTTCGATGACATTCCGATTTCTAGGCAAGATCATATATCTCTATTGGGGATTATCCAGACTTCTAATCTCTTTGCATAAGCACATTACAAATATTGCTTCTTCTGCATCTAAAAAACTTGGTTTTATCTTTCGCTCTCGGCATTAATTTTCTTCCAAACAGCTGCTCACTCTGTACAAACAGCAAATCGGCCGTACCATGGAATATTGTTCCCACACCTGGGGCGATGCCCCCAAAACCCCTGTCACGCTTCTAGACTCCATTCAAACGAGGACAGTTAGTTTAATTAATGAGTCATCTCTAACAGAATCTCTCCGCTCTCTATCCCATAGACGTTCTGTCTGCTGCATGCCTCTTCTACAGATACTTCCATGGGCACTGTTCTTCTGAATTTGCCTCTATAATTTCCGCTCTCTCTGCTGCAACCAGTCATCGCCTTTTACTGTCCAACTTCAAACTCACAGACTCAACTCTTCTTCCTTATTTATTCCTTCCCTTCAACTTCCGTTTTCTGGAACAACCTTCCTTCATATGTATTTCCAGAAAATTACTATCTATGTCAACAAATAACTTCTTTGATCTTCTCAACCTTCAACCCATGCACGATACTAAGTACTATAGGGTTTAATACCTCTCGTGTTTGGGGTTTCATTAAAAAAATATATCTCGGAAGTAATGGGGTTGTTTATTTAGGGGTTACATACATGTAAACCTAAAGTGGTACTTTGTGTATAATTGATATTTATGTTCAAAATAAAAAAAGAAAATTCCCATCTTTGCTGACTCAACCATGTATTTATTTCCGTTTAGGAATCCGGATATATGTTTTTTCCCTTTACATGTCGTTTCATCCACTTGTGAAGTCTCTTTGCGAGCCTAAGTTTATTATATCGGGAACTCAGTGGCAGTTTTTAAAAGTTGAGTAAGTCGCAGCAGCAATATCGTTTAACTGAAGCTACATTGTTTTTTTAAATGAAAATCTGTCGCGTTAGCTCATCTTTGCAAGCAATGGGAATGCCTTCAGAACGTGCCTACAGTTCTTAATTTCTCACGGCTCACTGCACGTAACGCTCGTAATATCAAACTCATCTTGTTCTTTGTGACCTCTTTTATGTTCCAGACAACCATCGCTTCTTCTCAACGATGTTCTTCGACACAGAAGCCAGAATTGAAAATAAAAAAGAAGGGGAGATGGGGAATGAATCTTTTTCTTTCCATCAGTGAGCGTATCATGCGAAATAACCCACGAACCCAGTCAGGGATTTTCCAGCGCGCAGGACGGGAAGCAATCATTAAGAACCAAAGCCCCTTTCCCACAGCAACCAAAGCCTCCAGCTCTGTGGCAATGTTTCACATCTGTCCGATGCACGTCAATAGTTAGTGATTCATTATTAACTTGTCCGCTTCGGGAGTTTCAGTAGGGGTATGAGGTGGGTGCAGACGTGAGGCAATTACCTGGGAGGGGGCTTACATGTTTCCACATGGGAAAAGTGTGAAGGACGGTCTGTCTGACTCAATTATTAGTAGCTTTCCCAAGAACAAAACATATACCATATGTTTGCTGTGTTTTCTCTTCCCATCTATGCTTCTTGGGTCTCTATGCAACGTAGCACATGCTTTTGCGAGTACACCTCGCGTGACGAAAATAATTTTTCACTACACTCTGCTGTGTCAGCTCTCCAGCTGATGCTAATATTCGACTTAGGATTTAATACTCTCCAGAGAAAAAGTAAATTTCTACATAAAGGTTGTTAAAATTAATAAAGAAACTGCATAAAACACAAAGCTTTATTAAGGTGTTATGCAAATGTACTTTGTGTAATTTGTTTTATTTAAATTTCGCTTTGTTGTTATGTTATTTTAAGGATTTTCCATTACATTCATTAAAGATCGCCACTCTGAAGTTCGTTATACCTTTCGTTTAATTTTTTATGACGGGTGCCTTTCAAAAAAAAATAAATAAGTTTAATTTAAAATGTTTAAAAATTTTAATAACTTTATGTTAATTCATTTATATTAAGTCACACCTCACTGCAGCTTTATTTATTTAACGACACCATAAAATTTATTGTTAACTTTTGATTATAATCAACAATCGAATAGACTGAATGTCAAAGAAACAATTTTGTAATTATTTTTACATTAATAATGTTTAATTTTTTGTTGTTCATCGATTCATTACAACGCGAAAATAATTAAAATAAACGTTTAATTTTTTTTCACTTACCAATCTACTTAACACGGAAAGGAGAGAAAATTGAATGAAAGAAGAAAAAGCATAAGAAGATAACAATGACAAGCTTAAATATTTAAAAAAAATTAAAACGTTTAATTATGTTTTCCTATATCTTTCTTTAGAATGCATATTCTATAATCATACCATATAATATTAGACTAAATATAAACATACATGTACAAGGAGACCCCCCCCCCCTTGTACATTTATGTATATATTTAGCCGAAAAATCGAGTCGTCAGCAGCGATCACCTTATCTTCAGTAACAAAACGTTTCTAACGAAGAAAGGACTTCAGGGCAGGAAAGAAGAAGAAATCCGAGGGTGCGAGGTGAGGGAAATATTTCAAACCGTCATGTTTTTCCCGTTAAAGAGTCATGTTTTTACTTTAATTGTTTTTCTCCAAATCTACGAAATCGTGTCCCACTGTGTTTGGGGTTTTTTTTTTTTTTTTTTATGAAAACCCCAAACACGAGAGGTATTAGAACCTATAGCACTTAGTACCGTGCTTGGGTTGAAGGTTGAGAAGATGAAAGAAGATATTTGTTGACATTAGACTTAAACTTCTGTAGACTAATTTTCAGGAAATACGTATGAAGGAAGGTTGTTCCAGAAAACGGCAGTTGAATGAATAAATGAGGAAGATGAAAAGTTGGTTCTGTGGGTTTGAAGTTGGACAGTAAATGGATGTCGGCTGGTGGCGGCACATGTTTGGAGTGTTTTGAAAGAGAAAGCAGGAATTATAGAAGCCAATTCAGAAGAACAGTGCCCATGGAAGTATCTGTACAAGAGGCATGCAGCAGAAACAGTACGTCTATGAGAAAGCGAGTGGAGAGTCTCTGTTAGAGATGAATCATTAATTAACCTAACTGCCCTCTTCTGAATGGAATCAAGAAGGCTGAGAGAGGTTTTGGGGGAACCGTCCCAGATGTGAGAAAAATATTCCATTGCAGACAGGATTTGCGATTTATACAGAGTGAGCAGCTGTTTGGAAGAAAAGTAACACCGAGAGCGAAAGAGAAAACCAAGTTTTTTGGATGCAGAGGAAGCAATATTTGTAATGTGCTTTTGCCAAGAGAGATTAGAAGTCAGGGTAATCCCCAAAAGAGATATATCATTTTGCCTAGAAATCGGAGTGTCACCAAAGATAAGCATAGGAGCAGAAGAATCCTTTTTGCGAGATATAAGACAAGACAACTTTAGAAGGATTGAAATCAACTAAGTTGTCTTTGTCACACTGGAGATCGGCATTTAAGGAATTGGTAGCGGATATTCGAGAAGTTGAAGCTGATTGAGCAGGACAAGGTTTCTCAAAATAGAAAGTTGAATGCAATGTGCTGTCATCGGCAAAACTATGGATAGGATTTCCAGTCAATGGAAAAAGGTCATTAATATACAAGAGGAAAAGAGTGGGGGAAAGAACTGAACCTTGGGGAACACCGGCATTAGTGGAGAAGTCAGAAGACGGAGAGCCATCTACCATCACCTTCAGTGAGCGATCAGAGAAAAAACTGGATAACCAATTACAAAAAACAGTTGGAAGACCATAAGATGGAAGCTGGTTTAGAAGACCTTTATGCCAAACACGATTGAATGCCTTTGAGATGTTAACAGCAACTACTTGTGTTTCCCGGAACTTTTCCATTGAATTTTCCCATAAATGGGTAACATAAGCCAGAATATCACCAGTGGATCGACACTGACGGAATCCATACTGGCGATCGTTGATCAGACAGAAGGTTTCTAAGTAGTTTAAGAGTTGGCGGTTGATTGATTTCTCCATTACTTTAGAAAGAGAAGAGAAGTAATTGCAATGGGACGATAATTTGCAATGGGATTGAAATGGGAAGGGATTTGTCACCCTTTTTAGGAACTGGTTGGATATGAACAAATTTCCAAGCAGGAGGAAAAACACCTTTGGAATAAGAAAGAGAAGAAAGGCGGCAAAGAATAGGATTAAGTTCAGGAGCACAGGTTTTGAAAACAAGTGGAGAAAGACCATCAGGACCTGGAGTTTTCTGAGCATGAAGTTTCGTCAAAATCCTTCTGACATCCTTTTAACGGAAGACCACTGGTGACATTGAATGGAGCGTGTTGGGAATGGCGGGAAGTGTTTTACGAAGGTCATTAATACATGAGTTGGAAGAAAAAGGGGATGCTAGCAGGTCAGCTTTATCCTTGGATGAAGTTACAACAGAACCATCTGGTTTTGACAGAGGTGGGAGCAGAGATGGGAAAAGGTTGCGGCCAATAGCCTTGGCAAGAGACCAAACTCTGACCAAACTAGAATGCTCGGCTGCCATTATGGCAAGAAGCAAGTTTTCTACTCTTAGCCTGTTCAAACTCTAGTTTGGATTGATTAATAACTGCTTTATAATTGTTGCCAACTTTGGTGTAGGCAGAAAATGAAACTGAAGAATTAGAAACAAGCCAATTACGGTATGCAACGTTCTTCTCTTGAACAGCCTTAGCACATTTATTGCAAAACCAAGGTTTAGATATAGTACGAGATTTTAAAATTGGAGTGTGGAATAAAGTATTCCATTCCTACAAGAATAATTTCACTGACACGATCTGAGCAAACGTTGACATCAAAACTTTTGGAACAGTAATCCGACCAAGGAAAAGAAGAAAAGGAATCTGGCAGGTCAACTCATTTTGCATCCTTGTAATGCCAAACAACACGAGGTTGGGAATAGCCATGATATAAAAGCTCCATTGGAAAAGGGACAATCACTAAGTTATGATCTGAAGTGCCTAAAGGACCACTCACTTCTACCGTGTACTTAGAAGGGTTGTTTACGAGAAAAACAGTTTGTGTATGGTTAGGATTGTCCGGTATTCTTGTAGGTAAATGAACAATCTGTGCTAGGTCATTAGTAATTGCAAAAGCCTCAGCATCTCGACCAGCTGGGTCGGTGTGACGAGAAAACGTAAGCCAGCTGGAGTTGTGAACATTAAAATCACCAAGGAAAATTACCTCACTCTTTGGAAAGTTGGACTGGAGAAAGTCAAGTTGCGAAGATAGGAAGCTAAAGAGCTCCAGGTGATTAGTGGAGTTGGGAGAACGGTAGAGACAACAGATGAATTTGACA
This sequence comes from Mastigoproctus giganteus, assembly GCF_048544385.1. Lineage (NCBI taxonomy): Eukaryota > Metazoa > Arthropoda > Arachnida > Uropygi > Thelyphonidae > Mastigoproctus > Mastigoproctus giganteus. The sequence continues at coordinate 42,605,136 of NC_143585.1, forward strand.
CAATGAGGTAGAGAGATTTTAAGCCAGAGAAGATCAAAGAGTGGAGATTCCAAATTGCCAATTCTCTGACAGGGAATATCGGAACAGACATATGCACAAGACATATTCAATGTCACCAGTGGTCTACCTTTGAGGTGAAAGGAATCATATAGCGAATAATTTGGGCAACTGAGATGAGCAGTATTTGAATCAACCGATAACTAGGATTCTGTCAGAAAAAGTCCATGAGGTTTGGCACACTGCAAGTGGAAATGGACATCGTTGAGATTAGAATTGAGACCAGGTATATTTGTGAAATGAATTAGGAAGTGTTTGGGAGGTTTAGATCTTTTCGCAGATAAGCTTTCTCTATTAGTTTGACAATTCATGGTGTATTCAATAGTAAGAAAAGTGGGTGGGACATGCTGTATGAAGTAATGAAATTTTTAGATATGCCGTACACATGGTAAGAATATACCAAGATCCTTGACATAACGTGGCCTCGACAATGCTCCCGCATACACACTACTCGGACTCCCTCCAGTCACTATCTGGCAGAGTAGAGGCCGCAAGATCCGGATCACTAGCTGATCCGGAAGCCTCCTAGAGAGTTACCAATAGGTTCGGTCCGGTGTACTTACTAGCGGCCGGCCTGCGAACATCGTTTTAGAGCTGTACTTTCGAAATGTAAGGTAGATTGGATCTCGCCATGATGTTCATCATAACCTAAAAAGTCATCAGTCATAGTCACCAGACAAGTACAGCTTGTCTGGCATATCTCAGAGAATGTCTGTGACAACCTCAAGGACCAAATGTTTTTTTCTATTATGATTATGATTGATTACGATTCAAATTAGTTTGATTATGATTCAAAAATGGTAAACAAATCCATTCCTGTGTAGAATTCAACGTTGTATATATTCAATGATATAACAGCTATCACGTGAACAATCTCATAAACCCAACTTGTAATCTTACTAAAATCTCCAGCACGTATCAACAGAAGCGGAACTCTGTCTTCGCCGTTTGCTTCCTTGGGAATTAAACTTAAGTTCTTACAAGCAACAATTCTTTCAAAGCCGTGCTAGGCAATAAATGGTCCGGCATGAGAAGCATAACTCTTTCTTAATCCACACGCCTGGCACTTGATCAGCGTTTATTAACTTCCATCTTCTCTTTAATGCACGCCCTTTTATCTTGAGCCTCCCTCTGACGTAGTTTGCCGTATAATCCTTTCACTGTCACAGAACTGCAGACGATATTGTGACATTCGCCCGTCGTCTAAGCGGCAAATTGGATGGCAGGTGCTGAGAAACTTCTTCGGGGGGTCCAACAAACGACTCTCCTGCCATTGGAGCAGATACAATAGCGATCAGAGAGAAGCGGGGGGAGAGGGATGAATCAGACCGTGTCACCCGACAACAGCATCGCAAAATGCGCGAGAGTTAATGGATCAGACTTCTCTCCTGAGCGACCCTTCATCATCCGCTTAGCAACTGACGAAAGAGCGTCTCTTTGTATTCTTCGGTTCGCTAGAAATAGACGTATTTATTTAGTCCGTATCGGTTTCTGCTCCGCAGGAACTGAAGGATATCTGTGCTTCTCTTATTGGAGTGTCGGCGAGTATTAACAAGCAGAATACACAATTGAAGACAGGAGGGGAAGGGGGAAAAAAGTTTTTTTGAAAACGAGCATTAATTCCGAATCTTCTGATGGAATGTCATACATCTACCATCATCCTTAGAGAATGATCGAAAGTGCAGGGCTTTTAGCACCTCGCAAAATCTCCGTGCGATCTTCGATCATGACCTCCCTTGAATACAGGATTTTTCGCTTATCATAATGATGGCTTCGGCTGAAGTGGACTGCACGGAATATGCTTTCTGAGAAGGCATTTTTTAAACGAGGTAATTTCATTATTCTGAAAGCTCAAGGGGAGAAAATTTGACAGATGATACTACGAGAATTTCGAATATCAGACGTGTTCAATTGAGATTGAGCCGATGTTACTGAAAGCCCGTGGTAAATTGCACATGGTCCACTACATGATTTTCGAGTTTTCTACCTTTCTCTCTATCTCTCTCTGTTTCGTTATCTCTTGAGTATCTTTTCGGATTTTGTTTTACTAAAATGTCATTAATACCAAAAATGTTTGTTTCCCAAGATTTAAATTCAAAGAAAAGAAAATTAATAAAATTTTGGAAATCCAACAGACATGGAAAGAGGTACTAACAGGGATAACGAAACAGGGGTTCTTGAATTATTATTATTATTATTATTATTATTATCAGTTTATTCAAGAAACACCCCTGTACAGAAATTTTCTAGGAGGGTGGCGCATACATACATCCAACTAAACTTATTAGAGTGTAACATAGGATTAAATATCAGCAAATACATAAGATATATAAACATAGAGGAAGAATTACTTACATACAGAAATCATGCATTCATAGAAAAATTACAAAACAATATATGTACATAGAAAAATTACAAATCCTTCCGCCAGTAGTAGAATTGTTGGACGAGGTGTAATACTTTACAAGGAGATTACTTCGAAGATGACTCTCCATGGTTTAGCCAGCAAGTGAAAACCTTTTTTGTTTATTACAATCGGGAAACTTTTGGATAGAATCTTGTATCTATTTATCCATTTAGCTGAATTGCACTGATTTTCTGAAAAATGATTTTCCAGTTCTCTCTTTTTCGTATTTGAGCCAAGGCAACTAGGACTATGAAATAGTGTACTCTATCTATAAATTACAGATATTTTATGGTCAGTTTGCCTATTTTGCGGTGAAAAATCCAAGCTTTTTAGCGGAGAGCTGTGGAACCCTCGCCTAGGACTGACTAATTCAGCTACAGTATGAAAAAAATCATAAAAATTCCTTCCGTCTTGAAGGGATTCTTTCTCTCCTAAAAGGAATGATAGCAATTTTTCCCTCAATAAATAATTCCCCCAAACCATTAAAACATTATCGGTCATGAGGATTGCAATCTCTCTATTGAACTCTGTAAAAGACAACTTATCCCTCTAGGCAAGCCAACCATTTATCTTTGACATCCAAATCGTAGGAAAGTAATGATTCTTATGCTCATATTCTACTACAATAGGAACAAATATTCAATGCTACTGTGAAATAATATATAATCTGCAGCGAGTAATGAAGACCAAACGTCCAGGAGTATTGAATTCCGATTTTGTTACAGAATAACAATGTCTTCTTCCTACACGCGCAAGTGAAAAGTTAGGAAGGTTGCATCGAACAAATTTCGTTAAGAGGTGCTCAGACATCCATTCCACACTCCAGATCTTTCTGAATGAGAATTTACTTTGAATTATTTGGATTTAGAGCGATGATCTTGTACCGCATAATTATTTAGTTTCCTAACAGCAAATGGAGAGCAATAGAATTGGGAAGCGGAAATGCCCGTTGCTTTTAAATCCGTTTCTCTGAAGACCAGAACATGCATGAGCAATTGCGATCCCGCAATTTCCGCCTTGTAACTTTATTAAAACGAAAAGGATTTCCATAAATTTATAGCAGTTGCTGGAGGTCCCGACATTGGAGAGCATATCTACTAAGAAACACAAGTCATGTTCGCAAAGTATTCATTACACACCAGCTCTTAATTAGTTGCCATTAATATAATTAATTTTCCAATGCAATTCCATTAACGAAGCATATAGAAGCACTAACAAGCCAGTTCACACATTGCCTGGAATCTACCTCGCCTTCACAATTGTACAGTAACGAGACGCAGAAAACAGATGAATGCAATTATCCAAATTCTCTTAAACAGTCCCTTTGTATACAGAAGGGGACAGGGGGCGATTCATCAGAAATACTTCACGCACTGCTAAAGCCTGTAAGGGACGGAAATTATTGGTGCCACGATCGAAAGCGTGCAGGACATTCATTCTCATATTCGCTTAATTACTGGGTTAGCTGATAGCTGAAAGAAAGTTTTATTATTTACATTTTTTTCCTTTTTCTCCTATCTTCCTTTCTCTGTCAATCTCCTTACTTTTAAGTGCCATCAAGAAAACTTTTAAATCCCTCCAATGTCCCGAATATTTTTCCTACCCACATCTCATGTAAAAGACAAGATAAAATAAGTTTAATTATTTAGTGAAGGAAATAAAACACTTTTAATTTAAGGCAATGTTGACCGTTATTAAACCTTCAGATCCAGAACGTTTCCGAAACTGTTTTATCCTGAATTAATTTAGATTTCATTAAAAAATACTCTACAGTTGATTCTTTTTCATTTTCATGCTCCACATCCTCCGATTCCATTAAACTTTAATAATGTGAGGGAGATGCAGAAAGAATGACTATTTGTTATACAAAACTGGGTTTCGCTTCACACTTGTTTCTGGGTCAGTAGGCTGGAAAATTAGTAAAAGAAGGAAAAGGGGAAAAAAGCGTTTTGTTCTCTTTTTTTTCTCTCTAATGAGGTAAATAATATTTGGTGTTTTCTCTTAGCGTGGGCCTTATGCCAACCGCAAATAGAATATTTTTTATCCAAAGCTGTGATTGTATGAAAGAAAAAAGAAATCCTACACTGAAAAGTCGAGAAAAATAGATGGAAAATTGTTTTCCGGAACTTTCTTTTTAAATTTTAGTCAGGGAAGAGCTGGTGGGTAAGTGAATTTGTATTAAATATGTAAGCCATTGAAGATTATAGTTGCCTTTCTATTTCTTAGCAATATCTCAAGAGAATGTTTTGGATAGGGTGTGAGAAATGGATTTTTTTTTCATTTTTATCTTGATTCTCCTTTTATTGTCTACTTCTTTCGATCATAAACATAACAGAGTAATATAATATCAAAATTTCTTTCTACTCTAGAATAAAATGAATAATTTTTGCTCTTATTTTATTTATTATATTTACTCTATTTTATTTCTTTCATTTATTTTGGATTTTTTCTTTATTGAGAAGGAAATTTTATTGGCAGAGTACCTAGCGTTACTAGAGAAACCTCTGTTCAGTATACCGTATTTACTCATGTAATTGTCGAAATTCTAATTAGGTTTTTCAGTCAGATGTGCCAAGATTATGAAATTATGATTCAGCTTTCAACCCATTAAACTCCCATTTTATACTATAAACTTGGAGTATGATCATGATGACATTGCAGCAAATACGCGAGAAAAAACTGTAATTCTTTAGTAATACAAAAATTTTTAATTTTGAATAACGCTCTGGCAATTCATTTTGATGAATGATTTCAGTAAGGTGAAAATTATTTTAGAATTTTAAATAAATCTAAAAAATATTTTTTATTAGTTTGATATAATTTTTCTTGAACAAAAGGATTGTTTTTTCAATAAGGTGTTCCTAGCGAGAGCAGTACTACTTTTTATATTTAAAATTATTCAATACAAAAAGAGAAGTAATATAATAAACAAATATAATATAATATTAATAATTATGAATTAACTAATAATACTGTGTCAAAAAAGAAACGAAACCAATATTTTCCACTTTTTCCGTCTATCCAATAAAAAAATTCGATAAAAAAATAAAGAATTTAATTAATAAATTCTTTATTTTTTATCGAATTTTTATTGGATATTAATTAATTGGATATTAATTAATAATATTAAATAATAATAAAATAAATAAATAAAATAATTTAATAATAAATAAATAAATAAATATAATTTAATAATAAATAAATAAATAAAAATAATTTAATAATTAATAATGTGGATAAAAAATTCCTCCTGTCACTTTGATGGACGATTTCAGTAATATGAAAATTATTTTAGAATTTTAAATAAATCTAAAAATTTTTTATCATCTTGAAATAATTTTATGTACCTCGCGAGGTGGATACTTCTTTTTTATTTAAAATTATTCAATATAGAAACAGAAGTAATATAATAAACAAAAATAATATATATTATTAATTATGAATTACCGTATTTGTCGGCTTATAAGACGTTGCGGAGTGGAAGACGCACCCTAATTTTGAAGCGGTAAATTTAAAAAAAAAAATTTTGAAAAAATTTATTGTTAATACAATAGAAATTTAAAATTCAATAAAAATAAAACCCAAGAGCCAATAAAGAAAGGTATAAGATTATTAATCTCATTATTTAGGTGTTATTCAACTTCAGATTCATTACTGACTTGATCATCAATATCATCATCCTCATCACTAGTATTACTGTCACTCCCATACAATAAATTAAATAATCTTCAGTCCCTGATATGTATAACTGGAATTCACTTTTTACTCAAATAACAGGCTAGTAATTACTGAAAAGTGTACTGACCGTAATCGCCATGTAAACTATCCGTTATCTACATTTTCTCGCTTACCGATTTTTCGGTTTTGCGCATGTACTGTATTGCCACTTTCGACTTCTAAGACGCAGGGTGATTTTTAAGGTATTTATAAGGAAAAAAGGGCGTCTTATAAGCCGATAAATACGGTAACTATAAATACTGAATCAAAAAGGAAACTAAACCAATATTTTCCAGTTGAGTCTATCTCTGAGGTCGATTTTCTGTTTCCGGGAGTTAAAAAACCATGCTACCCTCTCCTGAGAAAAACTAACTCAGCCACGTTGTGAAAAATGCCCAAACAAATTCCTCACATAATATATAGCTACTCTGCTATCCACGATGCCGAAGTCTAACTAGAAAATTAGTATTTTAAATAATAAAATATATTCTAAATCATAAAGATTGCCATTTTTAAGCACAACTATTAAAACAACATCCTTTCAATGATCTTCTTTGTTCGAACAGGAAGTCAAAGTTCAAAATAAATAGGAGTGTACATATTAAAATTCTAAAGGGTAATAAAACACTAGTTTCATTTTTTCTATTTTTCTCGTATTTTTTATTGTTTCTTCGCAGTGTGTGAATTACACGACGTGGGGTGGCGAGGTCCAAAACAACAAGATAAGCGTGTCCTAAATCTTTTGCTATTACAATAGCGTTTAGCTAGTTTTTGTATGGTATTCGTAGACAGAGTCAATAACAGGAAGACGTTTTTGTCTCTTTAACTTCTCATTACCCCGAACGTAGTAATTATGTTGCTTGTGTGTGTGAAACAAGTCAGAAATAGCTGGTCAGGCAGCTAACATGGTGTGTTCGCGCGTAATTACCTAGTGCAGCGAAGCGCCAATAACACAATGTGTCGCAGTGTCACGAGCTGGAGAGCGAAAAGAAAAAAAATAAAAATGAAAGCTTCCGCTCTCGTCATATCTGATGAGAGAGCAAAAAGAGAGATCAGCGTTGATTTACAGACATGTCACTGATCCAAAAGCGCGATAGTGCGAGGCTGTGCAGTGTCGCTAGAAGACCTCTTTAACGGGTTAAGATTCCGAAACAACAGAGATATTCACTAACAAAATTGGCTGATGATTGAATTATGTTCAGAGTTGCACTCTTCTGAGTGCAGATTTTGTGAAGGTAGCTTCACGGCAATGCAAACGTTATTGTAGGGGACGCTACCTTTAAAGGATAACACTTGTAAATTTTCTATTTCATTTATTTCTCTTATTTTATTAATTATGGTAGACATTTTTAATGTATCGAGATACTTCTCCCTTTGGAGCACTGCTTTTTAAAAATTTAAAGTGTGTAGTGCTATACTGACAGAAGATCGTCTGGGATGAAATGCTCTGGAGGATACCATAATTATTATAATCGCTGTCCTCTACACTGGGAAGGAGTAAGAGTTCGAATCACGTCAATGACGTCAGGAGATTTTTATGGACTTTTTTTTCACAACATAAGCGAGTTACTTGGAAGAGAAGGATATTAAATATCATTATTAAATTGAAATCTTGTTTATCGCTCCTCAATGTTGTTAACCCCTATAGTCCTGAAAACAAGAAATAGTGAGTTCCAGAAACGTAGCCATAAATTGTTTAAGTGTTTAAGACTAAGGTACTTAAATTCCGTTAAATTGTATCATTTCAATAATAAATTGCCTAATCTACCAAGTAATAGTAATAGTAATAGTAATAGAGGCATGTGATGCACGAAAGTAATCGTATGAACTTATGTAGCATCAGCCAAAAAAAAAATAAAAATAAAAAAATTCACACAACCATTTCCTCTAAAAGTTTGTCCAGTTTCTCGTTGAATTTATTTAAGCTATCAACTTCCACAACGACAGTTGGAAGTTTGTTCCGGCAAATAACCACCCGCTGGCTAAAGCCAAATTTCCGCACATCTATTCTACAACTTTCTTTCTTCAATTTGAATTTATGCCCCCTCAGGTTCGTAATTTGAGCAAGCGGAAGAATCCCATCAGAATTCAGCGTGCTCAACCCATTCAAGGCCTTATACACCTCAATCAGATCAACTCTCAGGTGCCTAGTCTCCAGCCGCTGCAATTTGCAGAACTTGAGACTTTCTTGGTAAGAGGACCCCTTCGTTCCCCTCACCAATCTTGTTGCGCTTCTTTGTACACGCTCAAGCAAATCTACATCCTTCCTAAAATGAGGTCTCCAGACCAGTACGCAGTATTCAACGCGTAGCCTGACCATTGCCTTATACAAAGGAATAATCCCCTCCTCTTCCCTGCTAGCAAAATTCCTGTATATCATTGACAAAATCCCATGACCTGCTCTTGCAGCCTGTCTGCATTGCTCAGAAAACTTCATATCTGACTGCTGAATTGGAGTAGTGGATATAATGGAGTAGTGTCTATCAATTCATTAACATAAGAGGCGAGATAGTCTCAAGCGAGGATTGCGTGATTTTTTGCTACAGTAAATTCAAGCGTCTCATCAGGCAAACAGGTAAACTTGTCAATGTTAATTTCTATACCATCATGACCAAACCATACGCAGATTCGTAATAAGGTCTTTCAAAATATGTCTTCGTGGGCGCATCAGCAGCTTGGATCTGTAAATTGTGTGTATTCTAGTCTAGTGTGTAAATTGTGTGTATTCTGTGGTCGATTTGCCTATTGCTAAATGAAAAATCTGAGTTTCCAGAAAAGAAAATCACGCTGTCCTTTTCTGAGACCGACTAACTCGGCCACTTTATGAAAAAGGCCAAACTTATATTAATTGTGCTACCCGCTTTTAAAATTTAAACTATGTCTTATGACTAGTTTATTTCCCTTATAAAAAATCAGGACAATTTTAAAAAGACAATACGAAACATTTTTTTTTTACATTTATTTGCATATAATCAAATATGGAAGGATCAAACTATGATTAACCGTACACCATCAAAGAAGTAAGGCGTCATTCTAGAGCCTGTTCAACATCAAAATTTGATTTGTCCAGCTTTTGATACATCACAATATGAATATTAATTTAAACTCATTTCTTTTTTTGTCCACCTTTTGATACATCACAATATGAATATTAATTTAAACAAATTTCCGATACATTAAACATATGTACAATAAATATAAAATTAACTCGTGATGCTGGTCTGTTAATAACTTTGGTAACATTTCTGATAACACACTTAGTTTCAAATGATATCAGGTAAGTTAGATAAGAGTAGAATGAATTTGTAATTATATGAATGAACACAGATCTATTAACTCACAATAATATTTTCAATCGCATTTGCTCTCGCTGACATAATAAAATCAAACTATAAACGAGATATTTATGTGCAAAGATCATTACATTTCATGTATGCACTGATTACACGAGCATATTTCTCAGTAAAATCATTACACGAACAAAATCCTGGTAGCATGACAGAATTCCTCAGTGATAAATGGCAAATGTTTTTAATACACATGTCAAATGGGAGTTTACAAACAAAAACAAAGAAATTTAATACATAGCTTGTTGGGTGAGCATCATTTCCTCGCTATCCTAATCAGTCGAGATGTCTTTCGGTACAATTCTTTAGCCTCTTTAGGAAATATGAGACTTTGATGGATTGTCTTGCTTACTTCCGATTTTTATATGTCAGATTTTTTCAGCGATTAAAGAAATACAAAAGGCTGTCTTTTGTAATATTTTCCTCTGTCATTTGGATTCACATTGATTGAAGGCACTGGAAAACAGAAAGAAAGCTATAAAACTGCCAGTCGAAGAAAATAAAGGTTTTTGTTAAAGCCGTATGGGGTATTTTACGTCGTGGCCAAGTTAGTCGGTCTCGAACGTTTCTGGTATTTTTTTTTCTATTAATAAAATGAACTTTTTTTTTTCATTATGCAAAATAAACATATAAACCCTATAAAACACTCCATATATATTGTTTAGTAATATAAAGAAAAGCTGAAGTTGAAAATAAAAATCATTAAACAGAATGTCCCAAAAATCACTATGACTAGTATATTTCTTCTTTTTTACATAAAACATAAGTGTTTGTAATATGTTAGAGATGTTATTATAATTTTTATAAATTTTTTTAATGTTTTCGATACAGACCCATAATTCATGATGGATGTTCAAGAGTGAATGTTTGTTGTAACATCCGCATCAAAGGAATGAAGTTTTGTGAAATTAGGGAAAGATTTTCAAGATTTCATGGTCCTGGTCATACAGACAATGTGATTCATGCACTGCTGAATAAGTTTAAAAGAACTGGCTCTGTGCGTGACGAGGACAGATGAGGACGCCCAAGGACAGCAAGTGAAAGCGTTGAATCAATTGAAAAAATGTTCGAAGAGGACCCAAAATTATCAGTTAGAAAGAGATCTCGAAGATTGAACATACCCAAGACATCAGTTCACAGAATTCTGCATTCGACACTGATGAAAAAGCCCCAACACATCCAACTGTTGCATGACCTGCATGAAGAAGATTTTCCACGTCCAGCAGCAATGTGTGCGTAACTTGTCGATCAAATCCAAAATAACAGCTTAATGGACAACACTAAGAAATTTCCTTATGATACAATGATCTCCAATTAGTGTTAGTTGGAGGTATGTACAGTGAAGTGAAAACAACTACTTTTATATATTTTGACCAGCCAATTATTAATTAATTATCAATTAATTTAAGAAATTAAAATCTAACGCGCCTGGTATGTTACGCCTGCATACATTAGCTAACTTGTTTTTATATCAGCTTTGATTGCAATCTTTTGATTTGTCAGATTCCAACAAAGTGTAAATATTAAAGCGACAGATTTGCTCAAGAATTTTAATTCATTCCTATAATTTAATTAATGTAAGGCTCCATGTTCTTAATTAATTAGTGTGACCCTGTCAGAATACTCGCTGCTTCTTTTGTAACTTTTGCTATTAGCCTGATTCCGGTTTCGTTATTAATATGTATCTGATGGACTCGTGAGAAGCTTCATTTTCGAGTGGTACTCCCCTTAACAATTAAGACCGCGTTCGATTTCCGCGTCTATGGTTACATGGACATTGTGTTGAATTACTGCCATTCACTGTGATTGGGAAGTGTGAAGTGTAAATTTCCTACCTAATTGCGCATTCACTCATGTTATGGACAATGACAAAGCTTTATGCCTATCGGGTTACTCTTGTACGATCAACTGCCATTCTAGAAGACGTGCAAATTATGTAACCTAAGATGAAAATCAAGTAGTCAAAAGTTTCATATCGTTAACGCTCGTGTTCACAAACGTCTCCCAGCTTCTGTGGCCTTAATTGCAACACGAAAGTATTAAAGGGTTTTGTTTCAAGAGAAACACTCGGAAAGATCTGAATATGTGTGTATATACGCTACACTGGATTCTCAAAAGTGTTTGAATAACGAATAGAATATCTACAGATGATGAAGAAACCTTGGGAAAGAGAGAAGTCCGTTGGCGCTAGATCGGAAGAGTAGAGTGAATTGTTGATCTTTACAATGCCACGTTTAATCAAAAACATCTTCACAACAAGTGCGTAATAGGCGATGACATTGTCATGCAACATAAACAGCTACCTTTCTCTCGAATTTGTTTCCTCACCCGAGAAATGCCCCTCGATAGCCTTTGAAGCACCCGTACGTAAAACACAGCATTGGCTCTCTCCCCTTCAGGTAAAAATTCCTTGTGAATCACAGTCTGTTTGTCAAAAAACATTATCAGCCCGTCTGGACCCTGGACGTCTGTAAACGAAATTCTTTGCGCCTTGGTGATGATTTTGAAGTCCACTGCATGCTTTGAAGCTTCGTCTCCGGGTCCTACAGAAACACGCAACACTCATCCACAGCGAGAGTACAGTCGAGTAAATTAGGATTGTCTTGAGAAGTCCAGGTGGAGTCTTTGCGTGGTAACACACTTCGTTGTTTCTGCTCATCCAGGAGGCTGTGCGGCACAAATTTTGCTAATCTTCATGCAGAATTTGAGGAATCGTCTCTTAATTCATATCCCACTCATCAGCCATCATTCCGAGGAGTCAAGCGACCATCTCTTGCCACAATTTCCAGAAATTTTGCAACTCTATCCTCATTTCGAGAGGTTGGCGGTCAGGTCACTCTAACTTTAATAAGTAGGGAAAATCATGGAAGCAATGATCAAGGATGGAATTTAAGATAATTCAGATAGAAATAGAATTCTGAAGGAATCTCAGCATTGCTTTGTAAAGGGAAAATCATGGTTAACAAATCTGGTTAGCTATTTTGAGAGTGTCACTCATTCATGGGAATAATTTATTCCCATGAATGAGTGAAACTTAGGATTTTGGGAATAATTTAGACATTGTTTATTTGGATTTCAGCAAAGCATTTGACTCATTCCCACATACGCGGTTACTTTATAAGCTGGAACAGGCTAGAATCACAGTGAAAATCCTTAGATGGAGAACAGGATGGCTTCAGGGCAGGAGGCAGATGGTTAGGATAAATAGTTATTCCTCAGGTTGGGTTGATGTAAGAAGTGGGGTTCCCCTGGATCAGTATTAGGACCACTGTTGTTTTTGATTTTCATAAATGACATCGATGAAGGGATAGACGGCGTGATGTCTAAATTTACAGATGATGTAAAGATCGGTAGAGTACTTAATGATCACCGCCAAGCAGAGCTTCTTAAGAGTGTCCTAGATAGACTTCAGGGATGGCCAGAAAACTGAGGCAGCTATGCGTTAATCCAGCAAAGTGTAAGGTTTTATACCTGGGGAACAGTAACGGCAAAATAACTTATACACTTGGTGGAGTTGAACTAAAGCCAGTATTAGAGGAAAGGGACTTGGAAGTTACGATACGGTCAGACAAAGTTATCCGAGCATTGTAGACAGGTTGCAAAGAAGGCCCATGGTGTCCTTTCGATGATTTATCGAACATTTGCTAGTATAAATAAGGACGTCATAATCCCATTATTTAAGGATATTGTTAGACCACACTTGGAATACTGTGCTCAGGTATGGAGACCGCAACTAACGAAAGACATTGAGCTTCTTGAAAGGGTCCAAAGATGTGTAACTCGCCTGATGAGATTGGCGAAAGGGCATCCATATGAGGAAGGACTTCGAATATGTGGGTTACACAGCTTGGAAACTACACACCTTAGAGGAGACTTGATTGAGGTGTTTAAGGCTCTGAGAGGCATAAGCAAAATGAATGAGGACGAAATTTTCACGGTTATAAATGATTCTAGAACAAGAGGCCATAATTTCAAGTTACAGGGGGAGATGTTTAGACTGGATTGCAGAAGTTTTATTTTAGCTAGCGAATTATAAATTACTGGAATAAGTTGCCCACGTAGTAGTAGTGGCCTGTGATGCAAGAAAGCAAGTGTATGAGCTTTATGAGCTTTATGCAGCAACAGCCAAAAAAAAAAAATTTACAAAACAATTCCCTCTAAATGTTTGTCCAGTTCCTCCTTAAATTTAATTAACCTATCAACTTCCACAATGACAGATGGAAGTTTGTTCCAGCAATTTACCCGCTGGCTAAAGGCAAATTTCCGCACATCTATTCTACATCTGTCCTTCCTCAATTTCAATTTAGGCTCCCTTAGGTTCCTAATCTGAACACGTGGAAGAATCCAATCAGAATTCAGCGTGCGCAACCCATTCAAGGCCTTATATACATCAATCAGATCACCTCGCAGGTGCCTAGCCTCCAGCCACTGCAATTTGCATAACTTAAGCCTCTCTTGGTAAGAGGATCCCTTCATTCCCCTCACCAACCTTGTTGCCCTTCTCTCTACACGCTCAAGTAAATCTACATCCTTCCTAAAATGAGACCTCCAGACCTATACGCAGTACTCAAGGCGTGGCCTGACCATTGCCTTATACAGACGGGCAATCACCTCCTTTTCCCTGCTAGAAAAATTTCTATATATCATTGACAAAACCCCATGACCTGCCCTGGCAGCCTGTCTGCATTGCTCAGAAAACTTCATATCTGCCTGCACAATTACTCCCAGGTCTTTTTCATTTTCTACCACCTTAAGTGTAGTACCACACAGTTGGTACGTTTCTCTGGGGTTACTTCTACCCATATGCAGTACTTTGCATTTGTCAAGGTTAAACTTCAGTTGCCACTTCTTAGCCCATCTGCCCAAATTATCAAGATTCTGTTGCAGTAGCACACTGCCAATACTGACGTTAACAACCCTTCCAACCTTTGTATCATCTGCAAACTTCGACACTAAGCCTGATATACCTTCATCAATATCATTGATAAGTATACAAAACAAGTGCACCCAATACAGAACCCTGTGGGACTCCACTAATAACATTAGTCCAAGAAGAGCAGCACCCATTGATTACCGCCCTCTGTCTTCTCCCACTCAACCCTCCTTTTATCCATTGTAGCAACTTACCCTTAATACTATTCTGCTCCAATTTGTACAGCAGTCTTCCAAGCGCAACAGTGTCAAAAGCTTTCCTGAAATCCAAATATATGATATCAAAATTATTTTTTGCATCCAGTTCCTCTGTAACCACATCATAATATCCTATCAACTTTGTCAGACAAGTCTTTCCCTTAACAAATCCATGCTGTGTCTGAATTATTGCTGCAGCCTTGTCTAGATGATCCTGCAATGCATCTTTAACCAGTGACTCCATTATTTTATCCGGAACAGAAGTTAAACTAACTGGTCTGTAATTACTCGTGTCACCCTTCGATCCCCCTTTGTGAATTGGGGATACATTTGCACATCTCCAGTCCGTAGGAACCTCCCCTGAGTCTCCAATGATGCTCTCATAATTATGGCTAAGGGTTTGCTTAGTTGCTTTGCCGCCTCCTTTAATATAACTGGATAGACCCCGTCCACCCCAGGTGCCTTTCTCATATTTAACTTCAACAATTTCTCCTCCACTTTGTTCTCAGTTATTACAAAATCATTAAGCACCCTGCTACAATTTGGTAACCTTCTGGCATTTTCAAACCTTAATAACTCCTCATGTGTGAATTTAGATGCAAAATACTCATTCAGTTTGTTTGCTATCTGAGCAGGATCATGAACAGTCGAATCATCGATGTCAAGTGGACCAATCAGATTCATCCCCTTCCTTTTAGAGTTTATATAAGTAAAGAAATCCTTGCTGTTTTTCTTAGCATCTTTTGCCAAAGATTTCTCGTAATCTGCCTTCGCCTGCCTAACCTCCTTTGTCACCTGATTACAGACTAGCTTATATCTGCCATAGGCTTCTGAGTCGCTTGATAATTTATATGCATTCCATGCATTTTTTCTTCTCTGTCACAAGTCTCATTAGTTCATTTGATAACCATTTAGGCCTGAACCTTGAACAATATTTCTTAATTTAGTAGCTTCCACGATTAATTCCTTGAATGCCCACTTAGAATTTGCTGTTGGTCTCAGACTGTTGGTAAATTCTGTACAGTGGGATCATCAGTTTATCCCACTATACAGAATTTAAAAACTTTCTGAGACCACTGTAGTCACCTTTATGGAAGCAAAAACCCTTTCCTTTACCCCTGATAGTAATTAAATCTTTAAGTAAATCCCACATCAGTACACTGTGATCATTTCCACCTAATGGTTCCTTTATCTGCAAATTCTTAATACACGAATGATCACTGCTGATAACCAGATCAAGAGTATTACTTTCTCTCGTTGCCTCTCGAACATGCTGCTGCAGAAAACAATCATCCAATAAATCAACAAAAGTCTGACTAGTGTGCGAGTGACCAACCCATAAGTTCCAATCTATATCTGGGAAGTTAAAATCCCCCATTATAAGGCATTCTGATTTACTAGCCCACTCTATTTCTCTGTATAATTGTTCATTGTACTCATTCGAGTCATTAGGCCTATAACACACTCCTACTCTTATTTTTGCTTTCGCAGTGCTTATGTCACACCAAACTGACTCAACAGTGCACTGTTCATCTATATCAACTGGATGCACTTCCTTTGATTTTATGTTTTTCTTAATTAACAGCATAACCCCTCCCCCCTTCCTATCCTGTCTATCCTTTCTGTAGACGTTGTACTCCCCAAATTCCAATTCTGTATTACTTATATCTGTGTGACACCACGTCTCTGCTATCCCAACAATATCCGCCTTTGATGTCTTGACCAACACTTCAAATTCATCAAATTTACTCATCAAACTCCTATCATTGGTAGCTGCTAGAATTATAGTAAATAAAAAACTGTCAAACTATCAGCCACTACTACGTGGGTGGTAGGCTGACAGTTTACTAATGCATTGCTAATAAGCCATACATTGCTAATACACTAATACTGTCGATTAAATATTCATTTAATTGACACGCGTTCACTTATATAACACTATTTATGATAAGATTGAATAGATGAGGGAAAAGTACGAACCCGAAAACAACTTCTTCGCTAAACGAGCACCAAAATCCATTTAGAACACATTATGAAACCAGCCAACCTACTATCAGAAGAGCCAAGCGTAAGTGAGACTTCAGCAAACTGGAACAAGGAAATGGCAATCTAAAAAATTCATGGTACATCATAAACGAAATGCCCGACAGAAAGTAACAGAACAGATGCCACTCACGAACAGGAGCATCAGGATATATTTAGACTTATAACAACTTCCCCAACTCACTTCATCATGGTTGGCTTCTAAATACAAACGAACTCCTTACTGCTGCCAGAAGTAAGCAACAAATTACTGGAAGAAGTCATTGCGAAAGTTTGCCGTATAAAACTATAGTAATTGAAACAGGTCCCGCTCTCATCAAATTGAAAAACTTGGACTTCGCGTCCAAGTTTTTCAATTTGATGAGAGATGACTGCTGTACTTTTACTCAGAGACGATCCTTGGAGAGCAATGGGTGCAATGCAATCGTGCTCGAACTTAAAAGAGGAAGCCCAATACAGGACTGGCTCAAAATCTAAGCAAAAGGAGTTCCTCTTCATTGTCCTTTTCTCAAACATAAATTTTCGCATCCAGGTCCACTGAACTCTACGATCAGATCCCGTTCCGGTCATTGACTTAATGATACCACTAGGAATTTTCATCCAGTAATGAATTTTCATGGAGTTTCATGGCGCTTAACACACACTTAACCTGAGATTAAATAAAGTTAACTTAAAAAAAAACTTATTGTTTTAAAGGCACCCAAAGAAAACTTATGCCTGTATAGTTTACTCCATTTGACCGAAACTGAATCCAGACTTCTCGATATAATTAAAAGAATACTGCTGCTGTACTGTCACGGAGGACGAGATGAAATAAAGTTAATAATGATTGATTATGCAATTGGTAAATTTAATTAATCGTTACATTTTAATTACATTCGCTGCCATATGTTCAGCATAAAACAACGCCGACCACGAGCCTCATAAATCTTGTCACTACACAACATTATCATAAAAACAGAGATCTTGACAAGCACTTACGAAAAGAAATCTTAACTAGCTACCATCAAGAACTTCCAGGCTTTGGAAACTTTAAAGAAAGCGGACAACAAAAATAAGACATCGATCAAGCCCACGGCGAAGAAACCTGGACACAATTTTTTGCGCTTTCTTTTTATCAATAACCGAGTTTCTATATTTCCAAGAAACTTCTCAACGAATCACTCCAGCGGAAGATTGAAAATGAAAGGAAGAAGTTCCAGTAAGAGGAATGAATAGAGGGATAAAGTTATTAAAACGTAATTGAACATAAATGTGCGCTTGTTATTATGAAGTCCGATACCTTTCTCTGTACTGATGATTACGTGTGGTACGTTTTCTAAATTGCCCATTTTTACAGTATTTGTACAATCTCATTTATTTTTCTAGCATTTTCGTTTTTAAAATATTCAGAAATTCTCCAGTTTCTTCCACGTTTCACGCACTTGTATACACTGTTTAGTCAAAACATTATGAATATCCCAAGGTTTTTCCCTCCTGCTGAGGGGAGAACCGGCAAAATGTGATACTGCGGGTTCGTGGCATACGATTCATACGAAGTACTTGATCGACATGGGCAAGAGACGTGATCTGACGGACTTCAAGAGAGGGATGATTATCTGGTACGGATTGAATGGTGGCAATTGTCGTAGCCTGTTCTCGGAGTGTTGCAGTTAAGATGTACCAAATGGATGGACAATGGACAGAGCAGCAATCGAAGAGCCAGTGGTGAGCGCACACGCCTCATCGAAAGTTGTGGTACCCCATTTTGTGCGAGCCGATAGAAAGAAAATGGTGGAACTGTTGACCGTGGACTTTTATGGACTTATTATATATAGGTAGATGAGTTGGTTCTCGGGTAGCCCTAATATGACAATGGGCAACCTAAGAGCCAAAGATGGACTTTAGTCTGCGTGGGTAGCATAGTGGTTATAACCACCATCCTCCGCACACCGAGTGGAAAAGTTCCGGATTCGAATCCCGTCAATGACGCGAGGAATTTACATGGGCTTTTTTCCCTCCGTGGCTGAGTTAGTCGGTCCCAAGTGTGGACAGCAAGATTTCCTTCAGAAGTCGGGTTTTTCGTCCAACAAAACAGGCAAATTGACCAAAGAACACTCACTCGCAATTTATGGACATAATACTTATGGACTTATAAATTCATTCCTGGTTGGTCCACATATGACAGTTTTTTTGTTGTTGTTGTTGTTGTTGTTGTTGTTTTTTATCATTAAATTCAACCAAAGGATGACCAACGGTGTTTTCTAGACCACGATCCAACATACCCTACTCTTTACGGGTTCCCCAGGGTAGACGCCCGATACCCATGCTTAATGGCCACCTATCGCCAACAACGCCTAAAGGACAGCGTTTTAGTATGGGGAGATGTTTTCATGAGAATCTTTTTGAGCCTCACATATCTTACCTTACTCTGAATACCAAAAAACTACCTACCCATTGTGGCTGATCAGTACATCTCTTGGTGGTGTCTGCCTTCCCGGATGATATACTGTCGAGTCAAAACAAGTGTATTCCAGCAGGAATACACTTGTTTTGACTAGACAGTGTATATACTCGTATTTCTTCTGCTTAATGGATCACGGGATTCTTTGTAAAAAGAGATCATATTCACTGAAAAGCAAAGATTGAAAAAAGGTTCTACCTGTTTGGTGATATCGTTAACCAATATTAACCAACATATATTTAACCAAGAAAAAATCTGAATTAATTTCCCACAGGAATATAGTAATTGAGGTGACTCCGTATACCAAGCCACAGAAGTTCCTTTCTCAACTGATACATGCTGGCTTGCTGGATACATGGCGGCAAAACCAGAAAGATAGAACGAGGAAATTTAATTATTAAGTTCAAATTTCCTTGTAAGTAATTGGCAGTTAAGAGCTTGATAAAGGGATTGGCAGAAGTCTTACAGTGCAAAGTTTACCTTTGCACAAAGTACGAGGGGTTTTTCCGAAAAGTAAGGTAACACATTTTTTTTCTTAATAATGGTGAAAGAGAATGAGATGAAACGCGGTGGACAGATAGACCCGTTAATAACGTTCAAAAAGACGCCAGTGCAGTGCTGCGGTACTGTCGCCTCAAAGCAGATTCCAGTTGTAAACGGCGGCTACCATGCGAGTGTGGTCCGAAACAGGCGTTCGTGAAGTTATTCGCTTTTTGCAAGCAAAGGGATCTTCACCAAGTGAAATTCACCGTGAACTGGTTGCTGTGTATGGCGAAAAGGTGATGACAAAGAATCAGGTGTGCAATCATTTGGTGCAATGAATTTAAAGCGGGCAGTGTTGCCATTGAAGATCAACATCATGGCCATAGTGTTCTGGGATCGCCAAGGCGTTCTGTTTGTGGATTTCTTGCCGAAGGGAGGAACAATCAGTGCACAGCTGTACTGTGCAACGTTGGAAAAACTGAAAGCCAACATTCGACGCAAATGACCAGGACTCCTGACAAGCGGCGTGATTTTGTTGCACGACAACGCAACCCCACACACTGTCCACACCACTCGTGAGTGGTTGCGCCGTAATCGTTGGGAATACTCTGTCACATCCCCCTACATCCCAGACTTAGCTCCTTCAGACTTCCATCTGTTTGGTCCTCTGAAAAAAACACCTTTCAGGAAAGCATTTCACCACGGATGAGGAAGTTCATCAGGCGGTGCGATGTTGGTTACTGCGTGTGGGCACGGACTTCTTCAGTACTGGTATTGATAAACTGATCCATTGTTGGGACAAGTGCATCAATAAAACTGGAGATTCTGTGGAGGAGTAGTGCATGTTCACTTATTTCTTGGTGTGTAATTTCAACTTCGTATTATTAAACATCATCGAGAGACAAAATGTGTTACCTTACTTTTCGGAAACCCCTCGTAATTATTTGCAGAATAAATCATGTTGAGAAAAACAATATCTGATTCCATTTTTGGAATCAGATATTGGTGTAAATCAATAAATTAAAAAAAATGGCGCGTGTGCCGAGCACGCATGGTAGACGGTTTTACGTGAAACATCCTTCGCGTTTCTTTTAAGTATTTTGATTACATATTAATCGCGAAATAACAATAGAATGTAACGAAAATGCGAAACGAAAAAAGAAATTGTTGATAAATATGTTGCAGTCATATGACAAATATTTGTATTGTTGCAATCATACTATACTGTTCGACAAATGGCTACAATCAAATGGGTAATTACGCTATTCGCTTGGATCTTGTTCCTTTAGCGGAAACCGC
Organism: Mastigoproctus giganteus; assembly: GCF_048544385.1. NCBI lineage: Eukaryota > Metazoa > Arthropoda > Arachnida > Uropygi > Thelyphonidae > Mastigoproctus > Mastigoproctus giganteus. The sequence goes on from NC_143585.1 coordinate 42,626,062, forward strand.
AAATGACGTCACTTCCGTGACAGATCAGATTTATCAGATTTATTTTTCACACCAAAAATTAATCTGATTATTTGGAATATGAAAAATATCTATAGATACACATGACGTCCAGATAAACATTGTAGAAATAAAGTCCATGAATCCCACGAAATATGCAGACCGGAGGTTAAAACGTCTTGGCTGTCTTGTTTCTTGAAAGATATGTTTAGAATTTGATTGTTGCTCAGCCAGTAAAAATTCTTCTGGGCACCATGCAATGACAGCTGTCTTCGAGAACACAATGGAAAAACATGACCCGAATACTAAAGCAAGCTCTCTTAAGGCCAAGTCGTAAAACAGTTCCAGTTTAACTTTATGGTCTCCCGTGAGCTGGCATTTGGTTGCCTTCTCTCTCTTGTCAAAGTCGACAATAAAAGCATTTGTAACAAAAGTTCTAAAATCGAGGGCAAACGCCAATCGTCCATTTTAACGCTAGAATTCTTTTAAGCAATGACTATGCAGCACTTTAAAGAATTGCTGCTGTTTTATCTGTATCAATGAGTCTTTCAAATTTCAAACCGTGCTTCAAATCATTAATAATCATATTCTGGTACGTGGGCGCCATCTAGTGGAGTAGTATAAAATTATAATTTTCAATGTTTCACTCAAAACACCTGTAAGTTTCAGTTTTTTTGGAAAATTTGGATGCTGAATTATTTCTGATTTGAATCTGGGATTGTACGCAATTATGAAAATTTCTTATAGATTTCTTACTTTTTCAGTAAAAAAGAAAGTCTTACGACATGAATTCGCTGACACAAATCGGTAATTTCCAAATATTTTTAACGAAATTGATGACTTACTACACTGCTCGATAAAATTAACAGAAAAAAATTTTTTTCGTGAATATTTTATTGTGAACAGTGTCGCCTAAGTCGAATATTTGATATAATGGGCATCCTGGCATGCAAATTCCGAGTATCCAGAGAAATCAATCTACCCCTCTTACAGAGCCGCACATTATGCAAATTATTCATGCCTATAAAAACACGGGTTGCTTCCACGTCATTTCATTCCCGTTTTTTTTTGGGGGGTTTCTCAGTGGGAGAGCCACATCTCCAATACTTACGATGTCAAGTCATCGTCGTTTATATGATTCTTTGAGATGTCGGGCTGTTGGACGATTTGAAGGGTAGTCGCACGGGGAGGTGGCACGTTGGCTTAATGTGTCGCACAGTGTCGTCTCGGGACTATGGAAGCAGTTTCAGGCGATAGGAACCATTACAAGAATAGCTGGCCAAAGTCGCCCAAGGCTTCGTCAACCAGAACGTACCGATATCTGGCTCTAACAGCAAGACGGAAACCCTACGATGCCCTGTCATTACCAGCCTCCTGAGATTTCTGCAGCCACAGGTTAAATCACTTCCAAGGACTTATTAAGAAAGCTCAGTTAAAGTAGACTCTACGCAAGGAAGCAAGTGGGTTGTATCCCATTAACCCCAAACCACCGCAGAGCTCGTCGAAACTGGTGTCATGAACATGTGACTTGGAGCCCTGACAATTGGGGAACGGTTTTGTTGTCTGAGTCCCGTTTCAGCCTATAAACAGATTTAGGCGTTATTTCAACTGCAGACAATGAGGAAGTAAAGTGTATTCGTGTCTGACGGCACCAGGGGTTTCCCCCATCTCCGCGTTGCTTTCATTGTGGGTGTAACAGTTCGCTGCAAAGGCCAGAGATTTAAAAGTGTATGGATTTTTATGTATCGTTGTTCTTCTGGTCATTTAGCCGCTTAACCCCTGCTGGGGCCCAACGTTACCCACACTTGGCCTCGTGGAGGCAGACCAGGTGCACAGTAGTTTGAAATTTTTACTCTGGCAAGCCCTGCCACCTAGTTTCCTGGGATTTCAGTGGCTAGGGCCTTAAAAAAAAAAAAAAACAAGCATCGTAGGGGTAAACACTAGGTTCATAGTTAGTTTAATTTGGACATTGTTAGAGTTTTACAGTCTGGGACATGTGCTGGCGTATAGATAGTGGGGGGAGAACTGAAGGCTGGGGGATGAAAGGCAGAAGTGGGACGATAGAGAAGGAGTCCCTAGATTGTCAGCGAGGCAGGCCCATGTCTTACCAGGCGGCGGGGAGAGAAGAGACTGCAAAAACTGTCTCCTCCCCCCCCGTATTTTTATGCATCTTTATGTCGATGTATGGGAGGACATGTGTTAAGTGTGTGTTCTGTGGCAAACTTTCAACATCTGTGCCACTTCGAATTCAGGCCATTCTGAGGGCTGGAGGGGGAGCTTATTCGCTACTGAATAGGTATGCTTAATAAAGTGGCCACTCAGTGTATATTTTCAATTATTGGTAGTAATATACGCGATCTCAGTCAGTTTGTGGATACTTGAGTGTATTCTTCCTCCGAGAGCCACAAATCTACCGTTCTCCAACTCCACAGATTGAGTGCTCATGCGCGTTATGAAAATACAAACAGCCCTGTATTTTTAAGCCATAATGAAATTTTCCTTATTATATATAACTCGCTTTATTCTAAAATGAAAATCGAAAAAAAGGCATTCCCGGAATAAATAAGAATTTAATTAAGTCCTTATTATATAAATAATCATTCCCTAAACAAGCTTAAATGAAGTTATCTGAATAATTAATTTATCAAACTAATTAAATCGAAATCGTGCCTTTTCTATACGAAGTAAATAATGAATAATATATTTAAAAAAAAAATAAAATATCATTATTGTTATTTATATCTGTTTTATTTGTTTATTCATTTACGTTTTAATCTTACATTTTATTTTATAGGTTAATTACAATTTCAAATTAATAAACTGATGTAGTTCAATTCATAACGATTATTTTCTCTTAATTAATATAAATTAAATCGGTGAATCTTCAGTTTGATTTGTGTCTGCAATATTCTATTTACTATGACCGAATTTTTCAATTAGAAACGTAAACACAGACATTTATAATTTTTATAAAATAACAATGAAATAAATTTTCTTCTCCACATAAAGAACTAATTTTTCTTCAATTACTTTTGATAAATTAACTAATCAAGAAACTTAAATTTGGGGTTTTTAAAATACGATACTCATTACTGCAGTAATCACACGGAAGTTTGTTTTGTTTAACGAATGGAGCGCCCTCTAATATTTTGATTTCCACAAATTGTACTTTAATTAAACCAAAATAAACTAATCTCACTTTTTATACACTTTATGGCCGTAGAACAAGGAAACAGCGCCTGGAGAAAAGCACAGAGGACTTTTAAATAAATAAAAAAAAGGATTTTGTATTATTCCAGCCAAATGCTGCAAGCAAAACACTAATTTTTAAGCCCGACTTAATTATTTGGTCATTGAAAATGGCTGTGTTTTTATCTACAATGGCTTCTGTTAGGAACCTACAAATTGCTGAACTAATTTACACACCGAAGGAAAAGTAAATCGGGTCTGTGTTTCCCCTTGTACTAGCCGTAAACCTTAAGGCAAATAACATTTTGTCGCTGCGCGTACCCTTATTAACTTTTGCATTCTTAAAGCTCCCTTCATTAACTTATTTCTTCGGCAAAGTTCCAGTTTTGGCAGGAAAATTTTGCCCCAACTACTTCCCGTTAAAACACAGCTTAAAGGTTAAATTAAAAGGCACGGGTTTCGTAATGAACTGTGTCTATAGGGAAATTACTAATTTAATTTGCTGATAGGTTGTTAGTTTTCTTTCGAAGCCTCACCCTTTCTTTGTGTTCAAATTAACTTAATGGATTTCTAATTAGCAAAACGTCACTTCTTCTCACAACCGAAAACTAGAACGTAGTTAACTCTAATTTTTTTAAAGAGTGGACACAGAAATGAAGATGTTTAGCGACCTGCAACATTTCTACAAACGTTTATTGGTGTAATAGTTATGCTAAATGAGAACCAGAAAACTAAAATGGAAATTTGGATGCCACAGCAGCTGCCTATAAAAAAATCTGAATTTATAAAATACACTCACTGGCCACAAATTTAGAAATCTTTACTTGGTATTCAGTAGGGTCAGCTTTTTCGTAAATTAGAGTCATTAAAACGTCGTGTCATGGATTCCACAAGTTTTTCGACCGAGGGCAGGGGTCTAGCGCCATATTTGACCATTCTTCCATCATGATGTTTGTCAGCTGTTATTATGGTCGGTACAGAACTGCAAAGCCGAATTGGACCTTCTAATGTATCCCGTGCATTCTCAGTTGAATTCAGATCTGGATAATTATGCGGATAGGGAAATCTTTGATGGAAATCTTTGAAATATTCCTCGAACCATTCAGAAGCATTTTTTCACGGTAGATAGCTGCGTTGTCATCTTGAAAGAATCCATCAGAATCCGAATTATTTGAATTGATTTCAGTCATTCTTACGCATAATTCGCTTTAAATTGCTACTAGTCGTTCTTGTCGTACCGACTTTTCATTTCTTCCTTTTAGAGTTGCATTCTCCTTTCATCTTCAACTCATTGTGGAAGACAACATGCTAAACGTGTTCCAGCAATAATCAGCGATTATAGAGAAGATCGCCCGTCTTCCCTATAATCGCATCGACTAAGAATTCCCAGGAACGCGTACAGAATTTCATTATCAAGTATTGAATCATGGACATGTTATAGAGGTCCCAGTGACATAAAGTAACATACAAGATAAGCTACACCCAGTTTTCCATAGTCAGCACTTGTGCTACTCAAAAGGTTAATTACCGGAACTACAAATCAGAAAACTCAGATAACCAACACGAAATCTGCGTGTCTTTGTGTAATGATGGTTCTCTAATCACCCATCTACAGAAACGTATTGTTACCATCATCAATCGTGACATGTTAAGGTTATTATGCAAGTCAGAGCTTAAAAGTTGTATGACCATTTCGCAAGGGATTCTAACCGTTTGTTGTTAGTGTGTGTACAGTCGTTGGAGTTTTCTAAAAGACACGATGTAACATGGTTTGCAGATGAGTAGGATCAATACTTTTGATAGTAAGTTTACACATGCTGTATTTCAATGCTCCAGCTACAAGCTAGCAGGAACGAACAAACGTAACATGTTCTTTGTTGGACAATTCAAAATGTATCTAAAAAGCTGAATATTTAGGCTTGTTAATTTTATTAAGGGACCGTTTTCAGTTTTTTGTTTCATCCTTCGAAACTAGCCTGAAAGTTTTTTTGGAGGATGAGAAGAAAATTACAGAATAATATTATGCTTTGATTATTCTGTACAAACTAAGACAATACAGAGAATGACGCTACTTAGCGGCCTGCAGTTCACTTATATACTAACATTTTGGCTATGCATTCTCACCATTCTAGAAAGTTTCCTGTTCGTGATCACAATAGACAAATCGGTAATCAATTTGTTGGTTACTGTAATTGGTCCATATAGCACTGTAAATTGATTCTATGGAGTGACGAATCTTTCTACACCCTATTCTGATCACATGGGTGGGGGGTGCTTAGAGAACTGCCAACAATGAAGGTCTTGGGGTTAAGGTGTGGGCTGTTACTCATGGTATGGCCTTGGACCTTTGTGGTTGTGCGAGGAATCATTAAACACTGACGCCTACTTTAACAGTTTGGATAATTTTATGTTCCGTACGGTCTGGCAGTTCTTTTGGTACAGATCCACGTTTGTCTTAATAGAATAATGTCACCATTGACCAGGAGTGTGGGTCATGAACATGAAAGTTCAAAAATTTGGAATGGTCTACGCAGGGTCCAACTTGAACCCCAGGGTACATTCATGGAATTACGGGTTACGGCCAGGCCAAGGCGTCCCGTGTCGATAACTCAACTGGCTATTCTTCAAGAGAAATGGAGAACTGTATCCGCTACAGTCGTTGATGAGAGTCCATCCTCCCAGGTCCGCCTGGGAGGATGGACTGTGTCACGACAGCCAAATGAAGAAGGAGGAGGACGTGTTATTGATGCGAGTAGCTGTGACATCATTTTGAAACAGAACTGTGGCCGAATACTTTTTTTAGAGGGTACTGTACCTCCGTACATTTGCACACCTGCACTTAAGTTATAAAACTTAATATGCTTAACATATTAATAAATTACATTAATAACGTTAATTACGTTCAATAAATTAACTGATACGAGAAATTCCTTTGGTATTTCTCTCCTCTTCCCTGTGAAGAGATACACAATCTTAAATTAACCTTGTTTTCAAGTGGGTTCCCTAATTTCGTTAAGAACGCAAATACGGAATGAAAAGAATGTATGCAACGCAACAAATAGTATGAATTAACATTTTAACCAATTACCATTCAGCTTGCTTGGGAAAATAACGAAAGGCACTACTGGACATCGTGTCATCCTGAATGAAGTTAATATTGATCTGCAGGGAGGGTCCTTATTTCTCTTCCCGGCATCCTTACGAGGGTCTTATATCCGCATCCATTCCTGGTCCATAAATTCTTTTCAATCTCGAATCCAAAAGCTTACTATTAATCCACTGCAGACGAAAATTTTCTCACCAAAGATGGGTGGACGCTAATTTTGGTTGTATTTTAATCAGATTTTACACACAGGTCCCCTTTATTTGCTAATTAACCCGTTAATTATCATTGTTCCGCTTTATGTCTCTTATTCCCTACTGAAACCCGAG
>NC_143585.1:46686949-46775640 GCF_048544385.1 Mastigoproctus giganteus
CATTAAAATCACCAAGAAAAATTACCTCACTGTTAGGAAAGTTGTACTTGAGCAAGTCAAGTTGCAAAGAAAGGAAGTCAAAGAGCTACAAGTGATTAGTGGAGTTGGGAGAACGGTAGAGATAACAGATGAATTTTACCCAATGAGGTAGAGAGATTTTACGCCAGAGAAGATCAAAGAGTGGAGATTCCAAATTGCAAAGTCTCTGACAGGAAATATCAGAACGGACATATGCACAAGTACCTCTCGGCTACCCAGAAGTATCAGTCACCGGGACAGATGATTCTTGGTACTCGTCCACACCACGGGAAGGTGGACCAGTCCCAATGGAGCACGTACTGTCTCGACACGAGACTCTGAACCACCTGATGTTGCCAAAAGGTGGGTCAGATTTCTCTGGGGGCCCACTCCAGAGAGGGAAAGAAAAAATATAATAATAAATAAATAAAATAAAAAAATAATAATAAATAAATAAAATAAAAAAATAATAAATAAATAAAATAAAAAAAATAATAAATAAATACAAAATAAAAAATAAATAATAATAATAACTAAAAAAAATAAATAAAAAAATAATAAATAATAACAATTCACCGTGGTGAAAAAGAAAATATATTAAATTAATTAAAATAAAATTAAATAAAAAATAATAAAAAATAAAAACAAATTAAAAAAATATAAAAATAAAAATAAAATAAAATGAATAAATGAATTCCCTGTGATAAAAAAAATAAAGAAAGAGAGAGCTGTCTGGCACCAGTGACAGCCCAAATCCCAGGTGTCAAAACAGAGCGCGAGTAAAAAAAAAAAAAAAGAAAAGTACATGAAAAAATAAATAAATAATTAAAGAATAAATAAATAATTTTAATCCCACACCCTGGCTACAGTGAAAAGGAAGATGTAAGTCGGGGTGCCAGCAGAGAGATTAAAAAAAAAAAAAAAAATGGGAGAGTGGTTATCTATCTTGTACAGAGAGAGAGAAAGAAGAAAGGGTGAGCCAAGGCTGCTCCTAGTTCCAGGGCAGGACCTGGAAACAGTGCAGAACGCAGGTTAGACAAAAAGAAAAAAAAAATGCACTGAAGTGACTTTCAGTTGGCAGTGGCATTGTTAATGACCGAGATTTCCACGTCGGTGATTGGCGATCAGTGAACTCCTCCAGGCAAATACCTCAGCTGCAAAGGTCTGGAAGGCTTCAAGGTTGTTCTGGGTACATATCAGTTAATGCAGACCTGCTGGGGGAAAGTCCTGGATCTTATTCTGGAGACGGTTTCTGATGTCGTTGTAATGTACACACTCCAGAAGCAAGTGTTTCCAACTTTCACTTTGTCCGCAAAAGCAGTAGGGAGTGTCAGTGAGTCCCAGTGTATGCAGTCTCTCATTTAGAGAACCGTGTCCGGTAATAAGAAAGAAAGATTCGAGGCTGAGGGAGAACCATCGAGCGTTATTTTTAGTGGTTGCAAAGGTTACCTCCGGAAGAAAACTCCGAGTTACTACCCCTACAGTAGAGGAATCCCATCTGGTCTGCCATACATTGAAGAGTTTATTGAGACATCGAGATTTCTCCTGCTTCATATCCGTAGTTAGTGAGAGGTCTATATCCAGGATCGTTGCCGGAATACCTTTTTTAATTCGCTAGCAGAGCACCTTGTAGATTGTATAAAGGTCGAGAGGGAGGGTGCCTGCTATGACTTGGAGAGCTGCTGTAGAAACTGTACGGCAGATTCATGGGTCGCCAGTAACATAGCTCTTTGTATAGAGTTTAGCTTTTCTTTGATCTTAATGATGGGAACTCTGTGAAACCAGGCCCCGGCAACATAGGTTACTATTGGGAGAAAGACAGCTTTATAATAAAGAAGAAGGATTCGTGTTGATAGTCTCCACTCACTTCTTGAGATCCGTATAATTGCGGCGGAGAACGTTTTGGTCTTGGAACTCAGATGCTGTAGATGGGGGAAGAAAGACAGGCGGTTGTCTATTACTACTCCCAGGACTTTTGTCTGTTCTATGAAGGTTAGTTGGGTTCCATTGATTTTTACTTGGGGAGGCCTTCGTAAGTCGAGTCGGTTTTTAAACGCCATCATCTTAGTTTTGGCAGGGTTAATTTGCAATTTGTTGATTGTTGTCCAAGTAGAGAGGTGGTTGTGTACTCGTTGTGCTGTGGATTCGAGGGCTGCTCTGGAATGACCAGCGACCACGATGGTGAGGTCGTCGGCGAATGCTATGATTTTCGTTTTTTCAAAACTGTTACTGAGCCAGCTCTGGAGCACCATATTCCACAACAAGGGCCCCAGGACAGAGCCCTGGGGACAGCCCCGGTGGATGGGTTTAAGGAGTTGGCGGTATTTTAACTTAACTACTATTGTGCGTTGTGAGAAGTAGCTTCTGAACAGCCAGTAAAGATTGTTTCGACATTCTGCTGTGCCAAGACGTTCCAGTGCACTTTCCCACCATACATTATTATCGAAGGCCCCCTATGGGTCTGTAATCAGTTATATCATTTCTATCACCTTTTTTGAAAATAGGAACTATATTGGCCTGTTTAAAGTGCTTAGGATACCTCGCCAGCCTGAGAGACAAGTTGAAGATCCGCAGTATGAGGGGTTTTAAGGTAGTGACATTCATTTTCCAAAATAAGCCTGGAATGTCATCTGAGCCTCTAGTATAATTTCTCATGCTTTTTAATGCCGAATTTAAATCATCATCAGTGAGTGAGAAGTTAATGAGGATATCATCTTTGCCATCTTTGACGTCAGGAATTGAGGCAGGTCCCAATGTATAATTTGTTTGAATTCTGGAAAAAAGTTTGGCAAACTCTTGAGCAATACTGTATTTGTCCTATAAGATAATTCCATCTGCGTTATGGAGTTGTAACTTTCTACTGGTTATATTCTAATGCTTCGTGTAATTCCGGAATGTTTTGATATCTCTGTGAGTAAGCAGACTATCCTGAACTGACTCTGTATACATATTGTAAGAGTTTAATATGAGCGTTTCCACTTCTTTGCGGAGTTGGCTGAATATTTCATAGTATTGACTGTCACCTGATTGCTTATACTTGTTTCTATAGAATTCCTGGGATTTAATTTTATGTATTAGTTCGCTGTTATACCAGTGAGGTAGGGTAGAGCGTGCGGTCAGATGGGATTGAAGAATAATATCAGATATAACTGAGTGAACACAGTTGATTAGGTTATTGTGAGCACAATCAACGTCATGCTTAGCGTCAAAGAGTCTGTGTGGGTAGCACAGTGGTATCGTCACCATCCTCCCCACACCGGGTGGAAAAGGCCCGGGTTCGAATACCGTCGATTACGCGAAGAACTTTAATGGGTTTCTTCACTCTGTGGCTGAGTTATTCGGTCTCAGGCGTAGATAGCAAGGTTTTCCCCTCAGAATTTGGGGTTTTTCGTCCAGTAAAACAGAAAAATCGACCATAGAATACACGCAATAAGCAGACATAACACCTAGCACGGCAGATGATTTTAATTATTCGGGTAGCCTAAAAATAATAGTTGTTTTTTTTTTTTAATAATAGCGTCAAAGAGCTGCTTGTCTATGTTGCTGAGAGCTGGTTTGAGCAGAGGCCAGTCAGCCATTCTGAAATTGAATCGTGGAGAGTGAGAGCTGCATTTGAATTTACGAGAAGTCACAATGACGTCCAACGTAATTGGCGAATGTTCCGAGTTAAATATAGGGGAGTTGTGTTTGTGAACATGAGTAGAGGAGAATGTTAGGTCAAGGTAGGCCTTTTCTCTGTTTGGAAAATTACAAACTTGTTAAATACCATAGCTGTGAAGCATATTAAAGAGAGTCCTAGTGTGCAGTGATGGAGAAGAAGATCCTAAATTGGCCAGTTGATAGTTAAAGTCACCCAAAACCAGTGCTATGTCGACAGATTTAATTAGCGGGAAGATAGATTTCAGCGAGCTTTCTAAGTATTGAAGGTCGATATTAGTTAAGGGAGGTGGAAAATAAGTAATACGATTAAAACTTTTAACTTTCAATATTTGCGAAATTTAATGCAATTTCATAGAGTATATGATTAGAATGTAAAATAGCCACTCCGCCTTCACGAGATCCTCTGTCTCGTGATTATATATTGCCCTACGGATTATATATTGCCCATCTGTAATCTCCTGGTCATCAATATCTATTGAGAGCCAGGTTTCAGTGAGCAGGTAAATGTCATAAATATCTGAGCCCTGGATTGTTCTAAATTGTTTTAGGCTACTAACTATACTCCTGCAATTCTGAAGGTAAGGACTGAACAGCTGAGATCTGTTGATTCTGTAACGAGAGGAGAGCGTAGTATGTGTAGATAGCAGGGCTACTGATTGCTATGCATGTGGAGAAGAGTTTTGGACTGCCTTGTCGGTCTGTCTGTGAAGCGTTGTACTAGAGCCCCTGATAAGAGGGATCTTAGATTCAGCACTTTTTCCGTTTGTGATGGAAGGCATGTTATTAAAAAAGATGAGTAGGCGGGGCACGGTGTCTTCGGAGAACGGATGTCCACACCGAATCCATATTCTTCTTTAATTAAGTTGATAAGATCTTCAGATTTAGTGGCGGGCCTAAATACAAAACTTCGGTCTTTTGTGGGAATAATTGTTATATTGGACTTTTGTTTGAGTTACTGAGATTTATCTGTATTAGTTACATTCTGTGTTTGATAAAAATTGGCTGGAAGCTTGCAGAAGGTACCTTGAGATATGGAGGCTTTAGCATTTTCTGAAGGTTTGTTCTGTTTTGATATTTGGCGTGATATTTGAGACTGGCAATCAGAAGGCAGGTTTACTCACTGTGGTTGCAACCCTACAGAAAGGTTTGCAGAACTCATTAGATGTGGCAGCAGTTATTTTTGCATATTTCGCTTTAACTAATGTTGAAGAGGATTCCATTTGCTGACTCTGAGCTTGTAAAATAGAGGTACAGACTAGGGCTTGCAAACCGGTTTTATAAACCGGTTAAATCCGGTTTTCATATTGAGTTGTTAAAACCGAAACCGAGCTTCTAAAACCGGATTCGAATATTTTTTTTAGTTAGCCCTCGAATATAGTTTTTTGTTACGCACATTTTCTTTCGTTTGTTCGTTTGTCTGGATCGTTCAACTGCTTTGTTTTAAACATGTTTTTTATTTTATTTTATTTTATGTTTAGGTACGAATCTCGTGGGCAAGTGGCCCAAATCTAGGAAGGGTACCTTTTATCTTCCCACCTGTATCATGGCACGATGAAGGTGTACTCATTTACGACTGAGTGAGTTGTGGAACGCGCTTTATTGATGGTTACCCACTAGAAACAGATTCGCTGAATATTGCATCAAATTTCAATCGTAGAAAGTTTTTTGCTTCTTTATTGCTATTAAATTTGCGATCAAATGTTCTCCAAAAAGCAGCTTCACCAAATTTAGCTTTTATGTAATTTTGAAAATACAATAGATTTAATTGGGGAAAAAAATTGCAAGTAAATAAATAAAAAAATAAAAAATATCTTTCGTGAAAATTTTGAAACTTGCCTCGTTTAGACTCTTCATTCAGTGCTTGCAGGAGTGACGCATAGTATTGTGCCTTTGTTATCTTCAATATTTTTATTTAAAATTGTCAGTGATATAAATTCCTACGAATTAATATTTATTACTCTTAATATGTCTAAGATGAAATCAAATGTATGGAATTATTTTGCTCGAAAAAAGCAAATATGAAGCACAATGTTCGAAATGTCAGAAAATAATGAAGTCGTCTGCAGGATCTACATCATCTTTGATGTTGCATTTAAAGAAAATGCATCAGATTGACATTAAACAAGATAACAGTGAACCTCCCGTAAACATGGTAAGAACATTAAAAAACTTTATCGTTAAAAAAATCTATGGAAGAAGAGATTTCAAAATTAGCTGCTTTAGATGGATTTTCTGTTAATTCAATTGCCAAGAGTGAGTTTATACAATCAAGCCTTCACCTTCAGAGAAATAAATACGATAAATTACCACCAGCCTCAGTGAATGGAATTAAAAATATGGTTCTGAATTATTATAAAACTAAAGAAGAACTCATTCAGCATTTGAAAAATTCATTGGTTTTGGGTGCACGGTATTCATTGACGAATATACGTCTATTCAAAATAAAATGTATATGAATATAAATGTGCATTCAAAAGACAATCATTGGTCGTTAGCTCGTATTGAGATTAATGGTTCACTTGATAGCAGAAGAACTGAGCAAATTGTGAATGGACACTTGAAGGAATTTGGCTTGAACTTGGATGAGGATATTGTTGCCTGCACCACCGATGAAGCAGCAATGATGATTAAGTTTGGCAAGCAAATTACTCCTAATCATCAACAATGTATAACCCATTGTATACATCTGTCAGTTATGGATGTGGTAGATGACTTTCATCAACCGGTGAAATACCACCACTTTGCTTATTAGAGGCTTGAAGTGGTGAAACCCACGTCTAGTCTCTAGAGCAAAGTTTCCGGCATCCCCCTCCCCCATACTTCTCCTTCAACCCATGCACGGTACTAAGTACTATAGGTTTCGATACCTTTCGAGTTTGGGGTTTTCATAAAAAAAAAAAAAAAAGATGTACTTTATGAAAAAGCAATCAATTATGGTGCCACAGTCTCTGAGTCTCCCAAAGACAATGAAGAAAATGAAAATAATGAAGAAAGTAGTGATGATGAAGAAGTTGAAGAAAGACAGCAAGGCATGCTTTATCAAACCGACTTTACCGGTGAGCTCATTTATTTCTTCAATCCAATGGCCAATATTGCACAAACTATTAACAAAGTCAGAAAAATTTGCAAGCTTTTTCGAAAATCGCCTACCAAAAATGACATTACAAAATTTTGTTAAAGCAAAATTTAATGGGAAAGAATATAAACTTATATTAGATTGCAAGACTAGATGGGATAGCACATTCTGTATGATTGAGAGATTTTTGAAATTGAAAAATTGCATTCCAAATGCTCTATATGCAGTACTGTCAACTGAAGCTGTGTCTGACGATGACTGGAAAACACTTGAATTGCTATGTGAAACTTAGCGACCAGTTGAAATGATTCTGAAGGCTACAACCTCAGAAGATAGACTTACTGAAAGCCGAGTCTTCAATAGAATTTCTGCTTGCTAAGCTTGATACAGCAGAAAACACATTTGCTTTAAAGTTTCATCAAAGCTTTTTGCAGCGTTACAATGCAAGACGAAATTGCCAAACTGTGGCTTTGCTGAGCTATCTACACAACCCCAAAAAGTTTAGGAAAGAAGAATTCAGGTTCAAGAACTTTTGATTTTCCAAGTAAGCAAGTTTTGAAAAAGCACGCTGAAGAGATTTATCAGAGATTATTTGCAAAACATTCCAAAGGAGTCTTAGCGTTGAATGAAGAAACTGAAAATAAACGAACTGTTCTTTTAGAAGAAAACAAAGACTCGTCTAGTTCCGATGTTGGAGATACACTCATTCGAGAGTATGATAGTGTAATAAAGAGATTAACTGAAGAGCCTTCAAAATATCCGAGTGAATTGGAAATCAACAAAGAATTTAAACTTTAGGAGGCAACTAGCAGTAGAAATGAAAAGCTGGAGAAAGTTTATAGAGCACTGCTGACCATTAAACCAACAAGTGTCCAATCTAAGAGAGTGTTTTCGATCACTGGTCTCTTTAACACAAAAATAAGGTCAAATCTATCAGGAAAAATGCTTAAATATACTGTGTTTTTTAAAGGATCATTTTCAGCAAAAAGCTGAGCAATAAATAGTAATTTCCCCAAGCTGTTTTTTTTTCACATTATTTTTATTTATTTATTATTATTATTATAGGGCTTATTATTTTTTTGTTTACTATACGAGAAGATAGTTTTTATTCAAAGGATTTGAATACAATTTGTAATTTTGTATAATCTCAAGCTGGTTACTTTTTTGGAGCATTTTAATTTTTTATTTTTTTTTAATATAAGAGGTGATAGATTTTGTTTAAAATATTTGATTACGATTTGTACAATCTACCCAAGATAAAATAAATACCTGTGTATAAGCTTTTAATTATTTTCCCTAAGTCTGAGAAAATCGGTTTTAAAACCGGTTTTAAGAGTAAACTTCGGTTAAACTCGGTTTTGAAATTTCTCGGTTTTATGCAAGCCCTAGTACAGACAGAACTGTTCCGCGTGGAGAGCAGGTGGTAGGAGTGGTTCGATTTACATCAGAAAATTCACGACAGAGTCTGTTTGGAAATTAATTGTTCTGCAGATTTATTTATTTTTTTTATGTAAACTCCAAATACGAGAGATATTAGAACCTATAGTACTTATTAACGTGCTTGGGTTGGAGGTTGAGAAGACGAAAGAAGATATTTGTTGACATTAGACCTGAACTTCTGTAGACTGTTATTTTCAGAAAATACGTACGAAGGAAGGTTGTTCCAGAAAACGGCAGTTGAATGAATAAACGAGGAAGAAGAAAAGTTGGTTCTGTGAATGTGAAGTTGGACAGTAAATGGAAGTTGGTTGGTGGCGGAAAGTGTTCGGACTGTTTTGTTTTCAAAGAGAGAGCGGGAATTATAGAAGCCAATTCGGAAAAACAGCGCACATGGAAATATCTGTAGAAGAGGAATGCAATAGAAACAGTACGCCTATGAGACAGTGAGTGGAGAGATTCTGTTGGAGATGAAACATTAATTTACTGTAAGATATAAAATCTTACAAGTAAAAAATATTTTACACAGGAGAGATTAATTAAAAGTAAAGCTTCTGGTATAACAATAAACAAGGCGGCGAAACCTTACCAGTCACAAATCTTATTTAGATAATGAGTTACTCGCTAGGAATTAAATTAGACAAGGTTAATAGAAGGGAGCGGTAAGAATGAAAGGCTAGTAGCAATTGGGGTACACTTCAGCTCCGAGCACACGGGAATAAAACCAAAACAACGGGAACAGGTAGCAACGGCTGTTGGCGAATAGGTGTGAGACATGTTGGCTCTGAAAAACAATGGTGGGGTGGACTGTATTGTCGGAGCATTCCTTCGTTCGGTGACATCTGGAGAAGAGACAGGAAGTAAATACTTGACATGTGCTCGGATTAGAATTGAGACTGGCTTCTGGCTGTCGGTGATGGCAAATCTTGTAGATCTTGTGAAATAAATCTGGTAAGTGTAACCAGGGGTTGTGGAAATGGCAGTGGACTTCAAACTGGTAGGCAGCCTGAGAAATTTACAAATTTATTAAAATGAGAAGTCGGATTGAGCACTGAAGAGACAGCTTGGGAAAAGATAACATGGGCGAATAAAACAGAAAGAAAGGTTTGATAAAATGAGAAGATTGGTTAAGACCCAGAACTAGGGTGGGCCTCAAATATGGGGGGCGGTACAGAAATTGAGATGAACAAAAAGAGAGAACCGAAGTGAGAGAGAGACTCTGTGAGATTTCTTTTTGTGAACGTGTTTTTGAAAAGGTGGAGCGGAGAATTGGGGGAGAGATAAAAGTAATGGAGAAAGTAAAGGAATGGAGTGGTAGAAATCAGCGAAGGCGGAAGTGCCTGTAAAAGGAGGAAGCCCCTTTCGATGAAGGCATCGAGTTCTGATGTCCCAGACGGTAGGAAACAGTCCCTGTATCGAAATTAACAGGTGGTGAGGGCAAAGTGCTAACCCGAACAGACGGAGCGAAGCCGCAGAATTAGAAGCCCGATCAGGTGGAGAAAGAACGCCAGACCCATGCAGCCAAGGGTTCTGGAAAATTATCTGAAGCAGATTCAGGAGAAAGCAGATGAAGAAAAGCCTTAGAAGATAGCCTGTAGAGCCTAAGATGGAAACCTGAAACTTCCCTGGAGAAGAGAAAAAGATAGATGTAGGTGAGCGATATAATAAGTACACTAAGTTAACAAGAAGGACTCTTAGTGAAATAGTAGGGTAATTAATGAAAAGGGGGTAGCCCTAGAAAGTAAAGTGAAAGACAAATTATCTCTGAGGTAGATATACTAACAGAGTTTATTATTTTAAAAAGGGTTAATGTATAATGCAAGGGAAACTAAAGAATGAGTAATAGATGAAATTGATATAAATAGATATAATGTGTTAGAAGATAATAAAGCTCATAAAGAAGGATTCTGAATATGTTTTAATGATAGATAATTGAGTTATATGAGCAACTCTGAATATAGTGTTTTAATTGATGAAGATTTCTTGTTTTATCTGAATGACTAATAACAAATAGAGTCTTTAGGAAAGTTAAGGTTGGTCTACAAGTATATTGTAACAGTGTGGTGAGAACACAGAACTGAAAGAGGAATGTAGCGTATTTTATTGTTAATATATGAAACAGAATTCTAGCCAGGAGTAAACGAAATAAGTATAATGAATGTACAAGTGTTAGGAGTTAGTTCTGGCAAGAAGAATGAATCAGGTGTTTTCATATAATGGTCAACTCAGATTAGCTGGTGAAGAGAAACAGGAATAAGAATAATATATAAGGTATCTTTGATTTAACGTTGTATGTCATATTACATGCTGTCTAATTCAGTTGTATCTTATGTTGTATATATATATATATATATATATATGTAAATAAACTTTGTTGTTTATTAATTAGTGAGTTTGTTATTCTTGAACACTCAGCCTTTCTGAAGGAATTTATACATAATTGAGAAGTTCCCATGAACCTGAAATTCTTCTGTGATTACAAAGTCAGATGTGTAGGTGGGGATAAGACAAGGTAGATATTTAACATTATTATTAATATCAAATAAATTAAAGAAAAGTAAAAGACATATATATAACAATCTCTTCTTTTAAAACCCCCCACATAACCTAACTGCCTTCTTTTGAACGGAATCAAGAAGCCTGAGAGAGGTTTTGGGGGCCCCGCCCCAGATGTGGGAACAGTATTCTATGGTAGGGCGGATTTGCGATTTGTAAAGAGTGAACAGCTGTTTTGAAGAAACGTAACGCCGAGAGCGAAAGAGAAAATCAAGTTTTTTAGATGCAAAGGAAGCAATATTTGTAATGCGCTTGTGCCAAAAGAGATTAGAAGTCAGGGTAATCACCAAAAGAGATATATCATTTTGCCTAGAAATCGGAGTGTCACTAAAGATAAGCATATGAGCAGACGAATCACAGATTTTGAGAACAAGTGGAGAAATACCATCGGGGCCTGGAGCTTTCTTAGCATCAAGATTCGCCAAAATCCTTCTGACATCCTTTCAAGTGAAGACCACAGGAGGCAATGAATGGAGTGTGTTGGGAATGGTGGAAGGTGTTTTACGAAGAATTTTAATACATGAGTTGGAAGAAAAATGGGATGCTAGTAGGTCAGCTTTATCCTTGGCTAAAGTGACATCAGAACCGTCTGGTTTGGACAGATGTGGAAGCAGAGATGGGCAAAATCTGCGGCCAATAACTTTGGCAAGAGAGCAGATTGCTCGGCTACCATTAGGGCAAGAAACAAATTTTCTACTCTTAGCATGTTCAAACTCTAGTTTGGACTGATTAATAACTGCTTGTTGCAAGCTTTGGTGTAGACAGAAAATGAAACTGAAGAATTAGAAACAAGCCAATTACGGTATTCAAAGTTCTTCTCTTGAACAGCCTTAGCACATTTATTGGAAAACCAAGGTTTAGATAAAGTACGAGATTTTAAAGTGGAGTGGGGGGATAAAGGATTCCATTCCTGCAAGAATAATTTCATTGACACGATCTGAGCAAACGTTGATAAACGTTGCTCTGTAGAATGACTTGAATCATGAATGTTAGCAGGCTTTGGCAAATTAATATTTGGAGTAGTAGGAGTATTGAGGCCGGTGGAAGATGAAGATCTGGTCTCAGTCCTAAGGGCATCGTCAAGTAATGGAGAATTTTTATTTACTTTGAGATCGTTAGCTTCAAGAGTAGGTTTAGGTTTTTTCCTAGATTCGCTTAAGTGGCGAGACATAATTGACGTGATATTTTTAATTTGGGCGTTGATGTCAGAAATTTCAGCCTGTTGATTAGTTAATATTGTTTTTATACTACGAATCTCCATAGATAGCTCGCAAAAGGGGTTATACCGGGGTTGCCTGTATATAAAGAAAAGAAAAGATGAGAAAAAAAATAAAGACTTGTTTAAGTATTGAAAAAGAAAGGAGACATTAAAGTTTAAAGTATTTATTATCAATAAAAACTGTTTTAAGAATACCAACTTGATATTAATTTGGGAAATGGAATAAAACTAAGGGACTACTTTGTGTTTTTCAGCTTCTGGTTGATCATTGCTTTTATTCAATGCATTATGAGCCCCTTCTTTGTCTATTTCATCAAAATTACTGATATACTAGATATATGGACACTCCAAGAAACAGCCTGACTCCTTTTGTAAAGAACCAATGAATTGAAATTTCCTGCAATAGGTGAGGTAGCTGACTCTTCCCCATTTACGGGCATTCGTGAGGAGTCTACCAGGGGATTCTCAAGCGCGTTGGATTCTGAGAAATATGATAAGCAAGATGAACCAATGAAAGAAACGCCCATAGACCAATTCCTCAAGCTCTGCAAGTCTTTTAAAGATTTATGGCGAGCCCGACAAACAATATTTCTGCTGCTGTCTGGACCGACATTATAGCTGTTTGGTCCAAAATAGAAGGTATAATAGTCCACCACATAGAAAACAAAAAAACTAACCGCTAAGATGGATATTCTCCAGCAGTAAGAGAAAGATAGTACATCTAAGCAACAACGCTCCTATGCTCAGCTCCTGAAGGATGGTCTTAATGTTCCTGCCTCTGTTCTAATGCTCACAGAGCAAAGACATCATAGTGGCATCGTGTTTTGTGAAAGGTTCCACTGGTGGTTTCCCATGTTTGCCCCATAATACTTTGTGAAGAAGTACAGAATCTCTGTAAAATCTGAAAAAGGCGCAATGTGTGGTTTGTCTCAGAGTAGTGTTATGCTCTGTCCTTGTGTATCCAGTTGTTCAGCTGCAGAGTCCCTAGTGGGACCCCGCGTTGCCCGCCACCACCACCACTCGAAGATAAGCCAGGCTGCCCATCATACTCTAGCTGGCCTCCACGGTCGCCCGAGCATCCTGACGGACACGAAATTAAAATAAAAAATCGCGTGTGTACCCTGTACTCATGAAAGGTGTTTTATGTGTAAACATCTTTGACGACACCTATTAAATTTCAAACAGCTAGAACCGAAATCATGAACGATGTAATTAATGCTCACGCACGCTACTTCAGTAAATTGTACAATAAATACCGAATCAATGTTAGTGATAAATAGGAAACACACGCCCGCTGCTTACTCTACCGAATCAACGTTTGGAAGAGGTTAGGCCAATAGACTAATTGCCCATTTGATTGTAGACATTTGTTGGATAGTATGATTGCAATAAGACAAATATTTGTATTGTTACAATCATACTATCATGTTGGATCATGTTACTCTGTCATGCTTTGTCGCAAATTACTTATGCAGCACTAAAGAGATCTGCAAGACACGACAGTATCCACGCATAATACGCTATTGAAACTATGACCTGGCTCATGATCTCAATGAGTACAAGTGCAAGATGGTAACTTACATATTCCATTTCGCAATGAGGAAACAGATACTGTCAGAGATGGATTATTATAAGATCCAAGATGACAATGAAGAGCCCATTCCAGATCGTAAATTGTATGAATCGGACTTGGGCATTCGCAAAACGATTGAAATATGTAAGATGATCTGTCAAGACAACGACGACGGTGACCCTGACGAAGCATGCGGTAATGACCGGCATAACCTTTTAACGTGACTGTGAAAAGAACACCCCTTTCGAAATTTTTACAATCATCCAAACAGTGAGATGAATGAGGATCTAAAGCGCACCACGCTCAACCGACTCAGCGCAATTGCAAATAAACGCAAAAGTTGCAATTGTGCTGAGTCTGTTGACCAAACGAGGACTTCTTCAACTTAATGTGAATTTTTTTTTTTATTATTTATTAACACACAACTGTATATACATTCTCAAGTTATCTTAATCAATTTACATACAATATTAATCAATTTATATACAATATTTATATACAGATTTATATACATGCTCTTATATATACTGTAGTCTTTCTGTACATTGATTGTGTGTGTCCTGATATGAAGGGTGGCTCCTAGACACAAGCCCATCTCCACCTTTTACTCCTGAGAAAGCTCAGAACGTCTGCAAGACAGGCCTGAAAAAAAGAGCATTATGTCAGGCCATTTCGCCACCAGGGATTAACTAACACCTGGATCCACCATTCTCTATGTGTGCTGTAATGCACAAATCCTGCACCTACCAGAAGTAGTGCTATACTGGTAGGTGCCAGCAATCCCGCCCCCAAGGCTGCCCAAACTTGGAGGCCAGCGAAAAAAAAAAAAATAAAAAAAAATAAAAATAAAAATAAAATAAAAAATAAAAATAAAAATTTTCCAACTAAGAACAATGTACACTTGTTGGAAAAAAAGCAACATTATACGATTATTTACATGCAAATAGCAAATACATACACTTACATTAACTTAACACTTAGAAACATTAACATTAACATTATCTCCACTTTAGAGTCCATCCACAAATGCAAGCCTGAATTGGGTGTCCAGAAGCAGAAGATCATCTCGCTGTAGACAAGAAACATCCTATAAAGATGACATTACACGAAGTGTTCTGTCGTCAAATGTGCAGCACTTCCCTTAATTGGTATCCTGCAATAGATTTCTTAGCTCCTGTCTTCTTTTAAAAACTTTGGCCGAGAATTCCTGAAGCAAAGCAAAGATGTCCCACCTCTGAACCAAGAGAGGTAAATTATTCTCCGTGAGGTTTGGCAACCTATTTAGTAATTCCTGCCTGTCTGAAGTATACAGTCCGCATTCAAGGATGACATGTCTCCAAGATTCCACCTCACCGCACGAACAGTAGGGGTCAGGTTCTAATCCTCTTTCAAATAGTTTGGCCCTTAAGCCATGTCCAGTGATTAAGTAACTCGTTGTCATGGTGGGAGCAAACCAAGACGACACCCTCCTGTCCATTGCAAAGCTTACGGCTGGAATGAAGCCTCTTGTAATGGTTCCATACTCACTCAAATCCCAACGTTGCTGCCAGCAATTCACAAGCTCGCCCCAAATTCTACGTTTTTCCTCCTTTATGTTGTTATTTGGATTAGAGGTGATATTCAATATTTGTAACGCCCTTCCCTTCTTTAAGTTATATACAATACCTCGGAAAATAATGTGTAAATCCAAGGGGATGGTACCTGCAATAACCTGTAAGGCATTTGTCGACACTGTCCTTGGAGCGCGTATAACTGTAAGCAACATTGTACGTTGCAGGGACAGAAGCTTGGCTTTAGTTGTAACCTTGGTAGCAGCCGCAAACCAAATACCAGCACCATAATCTACAATGGGAAGAAATATCGTCTTGTAGTACAATACCAGAGTTTTTTTGGATAAACCCCATTCCTTGCGGGAAATTCTAACAACTGCAGCTACGAACTTTTTGATTTTTTCATTGATTTTAGTGACATGTACATGAAACCTGAGACGATCATCTAAAGTTAAACCCAGATATTTGGTGTTCTGTACATATGGAATTTGAGTACCATATAGGGTTACCTTTGGCGGCCTTCCATAATCGAAGTGGTGTTTAAACACCATGAAATTGGTCTTGGTGACAGAAATCTTTAGTTTATTCAAACCCGCCCATGCCACTAAATTATTCAAAACTGACTGAATTTTTTGTTCGAGAATTTGTCTTGATCCTCCCTGCACCGCCACCACCAAGTCATCTGCATATGCAACTTTGATGAACTCATCGCTATCCTTCGTGAGCCACTGGTCTAGCACTGCATTCCAAAAGAGAGGTCCCAAGACTGAACCCTGAGGGCATCCTCTTGAAACGGTAGTCGTGTATGATAAATGCTTTGCACATACTCTAATTTGTCGATCCTTAAAGTAAGATCTGAGGACTCTGAACAGGTAGTCATCACACTTTGCCAGTTGCAGTGACCTGAGAGCACTCTCCCACCAAAGGGAATCGAAAGCGCCCTCAAAGTCAATAAAAACTGCAAGAACATATTTGCTGTTTGCCTCCTGAATGTAAGTCAGCAGGGTTGAGATTGCGTCCTCAGTGGAACGTCCTTTTTTGAATCCAAACTGGCAATCAGAGGAGAGATTATGTTCTGTAAATAATTTAAAAATCCTTGGGGCAATCATCCTTTCAAATAATTTGCCAAGATTTGCCAATAAAGAGATTGGCCTGTATGCTCTGGGGTTTGTTTTTGGCTTTCCCGGTTTATGCAAGATTTTTAAGAGCGCAAGCTTCCATTCGAGAGGGAAAAGCCCTTCTAGCAGGCATTTATTAAATAAGTTTAATAAAATCTCAGGGAAGAATTCATAAAATTTTCCAATTACTTGATTCTCAATGAGGTCAATGCCAGGACATTTTTTATGGTTCAATTTAGCTACTGCAGCACCTAGCTCAAGCATATTAAAAATGGCAGTTTCGGTTGTCCCCTTATATTCACGATTAATGCGTCTAATTTCCGCTTGATCAGGGCTGTCCATAAACGGCAAATCTTCCGGAAATAGGCTACTCACTATCCCTTCGACTGTAGATTCCCAGTCCGAAGTTTCTTGATTCTCTCTAATTATCGTGTTGTAAATTTCACCACACAAAAGTTTATTTCTTGAAAGCTTATAGATTATACCCCAAGGGTCAGCATTTCCTGTTTCCTTCACCAGACGTTGCCAACAATTTTGCCTGCTATCAGCAATTGCTTTATGGTACCTCTTCCTCAAGTCTCTGTAATCATTTTTCAAAGCCTGAGTGTCTGCGTCCGATAGATGCCTATTCCTTTGGTATGCTTTTCGTGCTTGTTGAGTTTGTTGTCTCAATTCAGCTAGTGTCGAAGACCACCATGGGACAGAAGTTCTTCCTGTCTGTTTTCTTTTCGTCGAGTAGGCCATCGCTTGATATAAATGATATTGAACCAGAAAAACATATTCTTTTGCTGTTAAGGTGTTAATGATTACTTTGTTATCTCCATTAAAAATTGTATTCAGATATTCACGAAACTTGGTCCAGTTCACCCTGTCCATCCGAAAACGCCTTAAATCCCTTATTGTTATATTCACTTGCCTATCCTCCGGTAAAATCGAGAAGGTGATTGCTCGATGGTCACTATTAATTAGATACGGATTGACGTCCCAATTTTGTACCCTATCCACCAGATTAATGGAGGTTAAAGTAGCATCTATATTAGATTCACCATTTGTCGTCGAGAATGTATATGGTTTATTTGGCAAGTTCTTTACACAGAGATTATGATCCAAGATCAGATCAACCAACTGCTCGCCTCGAGCATCAGAAAAGCCGCTGTTCCAAAGTGTAGACTTAGCGTTGAAATCTGCTGTAATTAGTAAGTTTTTAGCTGAAAATCTGCTACATACCCTGTCAAGTCTGTGTAAGGCTGGCTGAATATCTTCTGAGGGAGGAAAATACTGGGAAACCAGATAAAACGACTGGTCCCTGGAGGAAACCAGGATACAAACTGTGGTAGCAGAACATTCACTTGAGATAGTTGTTATTACTAGTTCACTGTTAAAGATAATTATGGCGGCCTTGGGTCGATCGTCACTTGAGGCAATAATCCTTGCCGAAATTGGATATCCTATAACTTTATACGCTGAACCCCCTACCTGAGAAGAGTAATACGGTTCTTGCAAGCATACAATATCAAACCCCAGATCATCAGCAGCTTTCCTAATCTCGTCCGCCGCTGCACGAGATCTTTGCCCATTAATCTGAAGAATTTTTATTTCGCCGTATTGCAGGTTAACACTTGTTGAATCAATTACCGTTGTATTATTCATGTCTGGTTCTTCGGTCTGTCAATTCAACAGCTTTAAGATACTCAGGGCATTTATTATCCCTGACCGAGTGATTACAATCCCTACCTCTACGTTTACAATTAACACACTGTGGTGGTTCCTCCTTGTGAATACAGTCAGAAAAAACATGGCCTCCACCCCCGCAGTGGCCACAAGATACAGCTTTATGGGAACAGAACTGCGCACTGTGACCATATCCTAGACATCTGAAGCATTTGCTTACAAGTGTAAACTTACGAAATCTATGTGACGTGAAACCTAGATAAATTTTGTCACTCTGAATCACGTGTCCCATAAGGCGTGGGCTGAAACCAATAACCCAATTGGTCACTCTGGTTCCGGTGCCAGAGTTAAATCTGAATGTAATCTCATTCTTAACTTCCTCCTGGCTAAAACCAAAGTCTTTTAAATTTTTATTAATTAAATCCTCCAAAATATCCTCCTTAGAATATTCCTTCGGGACACCGTAGATCAAAATTGTAGGATCGGACAATCTGGGTTTTTCTATTGATAATCCTGCTTTTTTTAATGCAGAAGCACTTGAGATCTTCTTGGCATCATCAGGATTTGTTGTCTCTAACAACACACCTTTATTTCTCAAAAGACGTACACCCTTGATTTTCATGTCCTTGTGATCTTTTTTAATCACTTCAGTAACTGCCTTCCTGATATCCTGGCTAGACGCCAGGGAAGATTCTGCTGAGGGCCTAAGTATTAGTATGTTTTCGGAATCAGAGATCCCACTTCCGGAATCCATCCTATCTTCACCAGCAATTGGTCTGCCCGAAGAAGCTGCCACCTCCACTGAAGACGTTAGCAGAGGAATCTCTGTTATTTCAGGAGTCTGTCTATTTCGCTTTGTCCCACCACGAACAACTTCCGTAAAAGTCTTATGAGGATGTAGATCACGTTGGATCTGTATCATCTTGTCCAAAAGACCTGCTCTGATTTCCAATTCAGATGCTTTGGTCTTAAGTCGTTCATTGTCAATTAAGATTGCGGTGGTAACTGCCTCTAGATCCGCCCATAGACTATGAATGCGGTTAGAGGCAGACTTAGTTATCTTGCTAGAATCCTTTGATAGAAACTCTCCCAGAGCTTTCCTGATTTTGGCAACCGTCGCATATACAATTGAAGCATTCAAAGACCCACCCAGGTCCAATCCCTCTGTTAGAGAAAGATCTTCAGAAGATTCTGTTGGAATCGAGTTACTATCGACAATGACCATCGGCGGCTCAGAAGCCAACGAAACAGAGGGACTCTCCACCACAATGTTTTTATCTCCTCGAGCTTGAGTAATTCTAGGAGTTTTGGGAGTTTTCTTCCCCCTGCATCCCTTTTTTTTCTTAGATGAATCCGTAGACTCTGATCCAGAAGAATTCTCAATGTCAATATCTTGTGTCAGTATCCTAACTTGGTCATGGTCCAAGTCAGTATCCATGTCAGATAAGTGTAGGCAAAAAACAAAAAAAAAAAAAAAAAAAAACCACACGACTATTGTCTATCCTCTTGTTCTAAACTTGTCTTCTCAATCCTAATAGGATACTCATTAGTACCCTAAAGACAGAGTTATATCAATATGTCTATGTTCAATATGTATTTCACTTATCCAGCTGGATGGAAAGTGGAAGGAAAGTTCTGAAATCTTCGAAAAGCAGTGTCTAGATCTCAGTCCCTAATAGCCTGAGGGCGCCAGAAAAATTCTTGAAATTAAGTATTTTTATAAGATCCTCACCTACCAATAACGGGGTCCCAAGGACCAATAGATGAGGAGAAATATCAACTTTAAGATTGAGAAATGATAGCCCAAGCAAGCCCACAATGTTATCCAGCAGAAGGCTTAAGTAAACTAATGAACAAACGATATTAAGTCAAAATACTGCGATGGCGCTAGTAAATGTTTTCCGTCTCCATGACTAATTTCAAAAAATGGAATATTTCAAGTCGCCATTATCATCCATACAAAGTCTATGGGATAATGGTATCTCTATGGGAGATTTCAGTGATATATGTATAAGCACTATGCAATGCAATGTACGACTATGAAATCAATTACTCAGTTTGTAATATAATCTCATGCAAATAATTCCACAACCCCACGGTCCCAACAACCAAAAAATCACCTATGAACTCACCACAACTTTAACTTCTAGGAAAACATATTTACACATAAGGGGGTTGTCAATGAACGCATTAAATATCTCAAAAAGCAGGAGCACATTCAGAACACATGAGCCACACTGGACGATACAGCGCCCTCTCAACTTAATGTGAATGACCAATGACAAGGAAACGATCCTACTCATCCATGTAATATGGAGTCTGTTACCTCGCAATCGTGCACAGATGCAAATATTCTTGGCCGACCCAGCTGGCTGAAATATACAACCGCTTTTGTAATACAGAAGATCTGTAAGATGTAAAATCTTACAAGTATATTATTTTTTAGAAAAGTGAGATTAATTTAAAGTAAAACTTATAATAAAGCAATATGGGGGAGCGAAACCCTACAAGTCAAGAATATTACTAAGATCACTCGCAAGCGATTAAATTAGACAACGTCTATACAAGGGGAGCGGTAAGCTGAGAGGCGTTTAGCAACCTGGGTACACTTCGACTCCCAGGACACAGAAAAACCAAAACAATAGAAATGAGTAGCAACTTCTGTTAGTAATAGGTGTTAACTCTGGAAAACAATGGTGCGGTGGACCATGGTACTATCGGGACATTTCTTTGATCGGTGACATCTGCAGAAGAGACAGGAAGTAAATACGGGACAAATGCTGGAATTAGAGTTAAGACTGGCGTCTGGCTGTCGGTAATGGCAAGTTTTATAGATCGTGGGAAATTAGTCTGCTAAAGTATAACAATAAGCGGCTGACTTCAAAGGTACAGACAGCCTGAGAAATTTTACAAATTTCTTAAAATAAGAAGTTGGATCGAGCAATAAGGAGTCAGCTAGAGAAAATAAAACGGGCAAATAGAACAGAGTGAAAGTTGACAAAATGAGAAAGATTGGTTAAACCTCAGAACAAGGGTGTACCTGAACATAGGGGCGGTACGTAATTCAGATGAAAAAGGTGAGTGAAAGGGGGGAAAAGATGACAAAGTTGAGATTCTTGTCGGTGTTTCTGAAAATGGGATAGTCAAGAACACAGTTGAGTTTTGTCGGTGTTTGTCGAAATGGGTTAAAACAAAGTGACTGAGTAGGAAACACACAGAACCCCGACTTGAGTTTATGTGGGTGTTTATGGAAATGGGTTAGGACGGACAGTTGAGTTTTTTCGTCGGTGTAAGTAAAAATGAGTTAGTAACATGGACAGTTGAGTGTTTGGTCGTGGTATAAAATATGAGTTGGTAACAGTTGAGATTTGAGTTCTTTGTCGTGTTAGAAATTATGGAGTGTAAGGGGAATAAGCCTGTCTGTCATTGGAAGGCAATAGCAGTGGCCGTATGCTATAGTCTAATCCACATCGGAAGAAAGGCAAGGGTAATGACCCGAATGCAACGAGCGCTGTGAAATATTTCTTAATTTAATAAGAAGTTCTTAATAGGTGGAGCGAAGAAGCGAGGGTGGAACCCTATGAGCTATCTCCTTGTGGATGAGCTGTAAAAAGTGGAGTAGAGAAGGAGTTAGTGTGAGATGCCCTGTGAGTTTTCTTTTTGTGAATAAGTTTTAATAAGGTGGAGAGAGAAGGAGCGAAAATGCGGAATTAGTAGCTCGATGAGAAGGAAGGAAGCAGCGAATGAATGGCAGCCCGAATAAGGTGGAGAAAGGACGCCAGTCCCATGCAGCCAAGAGTTCCTGAAAATTACCTGTAGCAGATTCAGGTGAAGCAGATGGAGGAGATCCTCAGAGGGCCAAAAATGGAAGGTTGAAACCTCCCCGGAAAGGAAAGAAAAAAGATAGAAGTAGGTGAGAATATAGTAAGTACTGTAAGTTAACAAGGACTGTTAGTGAAACAGTATAGTGTTTAATTAAAAAAAAAGGGGTAGCACTAGAAGTAAAATGATAGATAAATTATCTCTGAAATAAATTATATATATACAAACAGAGTTATTATGTTAAAAACAGGTTATTGTAAAATGCAAGAGAAACGAAGGATGAGTAATAGATTAAATTGTTGTTCAAATGATTATAATGTGTTAGAAGGATAGTAAAATTTATATGAGAAGTTTTGATTATGCTTTAAGGATAGATAATTGAATATAGTGAGAATCTTTGATGTTTTAAGGATAGGTAATTAATTATAGTGTTTGTATTGATGAAGAATTGTTGGTTCAA
This sequence comes from Mastigoproctus giganteus, assembly GCF_048544385.1. Taxonomy (NCBI): domain Eukaryota; kingdom Metazoa; phylum Arthropoda; class Arachnida; order Uropygi; family Thelyphonidae; genus Mastigoproctus; species Mastigoproctus giganteus. The sequence continues at coordinate 46,709,110 of NC_143585.1, forward strand.
CTGAAAGACTAATAACAAATAGAGACTTTAGGAAAGTTAAGATTGGTCTTCAGTGTATTGTAACAGAATGGTGAGAACACAGATTATAATGATGAAAGTAGCATATTGATTGTTAATATAAGAAACATAATTGTATCCAGGGATAAGTGAAATAGGTATGGTGAATGTGTATAAGTGTTAGGAGTTAAGGCAAGAAGAATGAATCAGTGTTTTCATATAATGGTCAACTCAGATTAGCTAGTGAAGGGAAACAGGAATAAGAATAATATATGCAAGGTATCTTCGATTTAACTTTGTATGCATATTACATGTTTTTTAATTCAATTGTATATTATGTTGTATATATATATGTAAATAAACTTTGTTGTTTATTAATTTGTGAGTTTGTTATTCCTGAACACTCAGCCTTTCCGAAGGGAATTATACATAATTGAGAAGTTCCCTTGAATCTGGAATTCCCCTGTGAAGCAAAGTCAGATGTGTACATGGGGGTGTAAGGAATAGAGGTCTATATATTTATTTATATTTATATAGAGGTCTATATATTTATAGAGGTCTATCTATTTATAAGGGAACAACACAAATAAGGATATTTAATATAGAATAATTATTATTATATGTATTCAAAAAATAAAATTAAACCAAAAATTCTTCATATATTTCCCCCCCCCCCACAGATCCCTGTGTGGTCGGCTTTTGTTCAAGAACGATGTGAAGATTGTAGCATCTTCCCCTCCTCTGAATGCTTGTGTCATTCGTACACACGTGACTAACTCACAGTTTCATCATCGTATGTTGTTGTCATGCGCAGTAGCAAACACTGGGAAGAAACGATTCTCGTTTCATTTTAACCACAACTTGCAAAATTATGTTTTCGTACAATTTCAGATGCTAGTTATAAAAGCTTTATCTATTAATGTTGTCTGTTCTTCTTTTTATTTTCTAATTGGTATAATTAGTTTAGCCCAAATACCCTGATATAGAGAAGCTACGGAGAGTTGGAATATTTTATACATTGCATTAATTATTATGCTATAGATTACGTTTAAAATTATAAAGCATAAGCGATATAAACTTAATATTTGCATTATCATCAGTAGTGGTAAAAGAGCATAAAGGAAAGTCTTTTAGGGAACCCCAAAAATAATAAAAGAAAAACATTTTCAGTATCATCTGTCCAGTCTATCTAATATTTTGTCGAGATCTTTCTTGAATTTATTCAAACTATCCACTTCTACAACACCTGAGGGAAGTTTCTTCCAAAAGCATACTATCCACTGGTTGGGAAAATATTCTGCATATCTTTCTACAGCAATGATTCGTCAATTCAGATTTATACTCCCTCATTGGCGTAGTCTGAGCAAGAGGAAGGCTTCCATCAGCATCGAGCTTACTCAATTCAGAGCCTTGAACACCACACTCAAATCTCCTGGTAGGTGTCTAAGTCTCTGGAGGCTACAATTTACAGAACCAAAGCCTTTCTTGTTAAGAGCGCCATTCCATTTTGTTACACTCAGCAATCTCATCGCCTTTATTTGCATCCGTTCCAACAAATCTACATTCTTCCTGAAATGAGGCGTCTAGATAACAAATGTTAACTTGACGAGGATAAGATTGTATATGCAATTTAGTGCTGCGATATCATCGGTAGGAAGTCATCTGTCAAGAATAGACTTTACGGTACTAGTCCAGTGAGATGTTTCAGAAGATTAAATACTAAATATAACAGATGTACATGAACTGTGCTTAGAAATTTTCTACAATACCACATAAGTCAGTATATCCAAAACATTGGCCGAAATTTATCCAGGTTTCAATTCTACAGTTGGCTATAGCTTTCGTGTAAGACTTGTTGTTGGAAATATAATTAACGTGGAGAGTGTCAGCCTCAGGAGGAGGCCAATGACGATTTCATTAGTATTGCTGGCCAGCATGACGAACTGACTTCTTTAAAGCAGAGAGTTCGGGAGCCCACCAGGGAAAAGTTTTGATTATAATTTTCTTTTTGTTTGTTGATTTGCAAAAGGATTTTACTGAAGAATCTTGTACAAATTCGGCAAGATCAGTAGCAGTAAAATCAGTAAAATAATATTACTGATTATTTTGATAATAATGAATTTTACTGCATCACGGCATGCTTCCAAGGGCAGCCTGGTCATGATCATTAGAAGGAAAGTTGTGAATATACACGGAGCAATAAGGCTTTAGTTGCCGATGCTCCTAAACCATATTACAAGAATAACATCCTCCCTACACCGCGTTTCATAGCACAGGTTCCACTCCTGAGAATCACGGAAGGAACTTTCATGGGCTGTCTTTCTCACTTCATATCAGTTAGTTGTTCCCAAAAAATCGCCAGTTGATCTGCGTTAGCTGGTTGGAAATACCAAGGTTTTTCATCCGGAAACCTCGATTTTTCTACAGTGAAACGGGCAAGTCGACCAGAAAACACACGCAGTTTTTGGAGATAATAATGCGCATGGTTGATTTGGTCACGTGAAGTGAGGTTGATCCATTAGCACCATCGATGTTTATAGTTTTATATCAGCAAAAATCAGTCATACCAATGTTTTCAAACAAGCGGTTATTTTCTTGCTCGTATCTGGTCATAAGTAATGGTTTCTTGTAGCCGATTTCTATGTAATGATTTATACGTATTATTTATGTATTATGAAACATATATGAATTGTATTATATCACGACCCAGATTTAGAGACAGAGAGGAAAAATGGGAGCCTGCTGTGAATTCTAAAATGAAATGTACCTGCTCTACTAGCATTAGGTGGTGCCATCCAGTAAATGAAATAAATACTTCACCAATATTTTTAAGAACGACATGCTCACTGGTATCGATATATCTGTTTATAGCAGTATATTTTCTTGTTGTTTGCTTTTTTTCTTTTCTTTCTTTCTTTTTTTTTTTGTTTTTATTAAGGTGGTTACGTATAATTTCAGAGGCCATCAGGTGGTTGTTCTTAAAAAAAATCTTGTAAGATGCTAATTATCAATCTCAATTTTAACAGATTTTTTTTTGTTATTAAAATGTAGTTAAACCTAAAAAGAATGAGTTTGAATGCATAAAAGTAAACTTTTTTTTAATCAAAACCCCAGTTAACCAGCTATTATATTTTTTATTATTTTTATAGGAAAGAAATAATAACCAAATGCAAACATGTTAATTGAAATCTAATCTGCGTGATAACCGAACTGCATGTTTTCTCGAAGAAAGAAGCATAATTCTGGGAGAAAAAAAATATATATCGTCATCTGGGACCTTATAATTCGATCGTGGTTTAAAAAAAAAAAAAAAAAAAAAAAAAACGAATGGAAATTTCTAGACACACTCGGGGAATTAAAACAGAGTTCTTTTCCCAACATGTGGCTGAACGGTGCTTAAAACCACTTTAATACTTGTTCAAGCTTTAACAAATGACAGTGACTTTTTTTGTGAATGAGGATGGATTATGTTGAAGAGCAAAATTCATCCTCATCACTACCTAACGTAAATGTACCATTTTGAATGTGAATATATATTTAGACGAAGCTTAAACTACAAAACAGAAAACTGCAGTGCTTTTAGAATAATACAGAATCAAAAATAAATTTTATCCATCCTGGGAGGGATGAACAAAATATGGACAAAATGTATCCTTTGGAGAAAGCAACAGAAGAAGGATTACTATAGCTAACAAAAAAATTCTAAGCGTAGATTTATATTATACACGAGACATCCTTCTCCCAGCAGCCCTTAGAACCTGACTGACACCAAAAGTGTTTTCCATTGGAGAGTATTGACCAAATCAGTTGACATTGGGCACGCCCTCCAACTATGTATTATATACTGAAAAAGAAAGAGATTAATGATCTAGATTCTAGATAATTACCAGGAATTGTATCTCTGCTGTCCATATATGGTACTTTACCAAATGAATGAAAAATTCTGAGAGGTGTACACGATAAGAAAAATAAATAAATATTAATTTATTGCAAATACAGAAAGCCCATCACAGCACATGGCTTGGCTCAGATAATAGAGTACAAAGGAAATAAAATAAAATAATTGAATAGATATCAGATTTCATATAACCATTAACAATGAACAAGAATTATAATTTTGAATTAATAAAAAAAACTGCAGAATAGCAAATTTGGCCTTCAGTTGCAGTTACTGGGTGAAGCAGGCTGCTGTTTTTATTTTTATCGATATCTGACTCTTGTAGGCGTCAGAGTTTTGAGTAACCTTTTGAAATTAATGTTGCGATAATTTAGGAGGTGAAGGAATGCACTGGGGATCATTCTTTCCATTTGTTAAAGCCTGGAGAGATTGGATTTGAATTTTTGGTTTGTTGAATTTTTTCTGTTCGGAGCAGCTATTATATTGGCTAAATTTGGTGAATCGCATGCCGAAGTAATTTACTTTGCAAGAAGCATAACTCTAGACTAGTTGTTCATCTGTTGCGAGGCTTTGCTTTTAAGTTTTCATAAAGCTGTTGCCTGGATATTGTATGGGGAAAACGAAGCTTATTATTGCGCTATCTAAGAACCCACAATTCTAGGGCAAGGAATTTCTTGATGGTTACTTGAGGCGCACCAGACCAGATTTGGGAAGCATAGGACAGAATGAGAATGATGCATCTTTGAACATGCTTAATGACTGCTTTTTTTTTATTATCTTGAATCGCTGCTGTTTTTGTTTGATTAACCATTTTTGCTTTTTTAATTTTTTGAGCAACATAAAGGTAGCAGGCATTAAAAGAAAGATTTTTATCAAAAACAACTCCAAGGTCTTAGTGAGCATAGACATTTGGGATTGGGACATCTATAATTTTTATTTCTATGTGGTTGGGTTGTTTCTGAAAGGAATAAGTAATTTGAGCAGATTTGCTTGCATTTATAGCCAGATTGAGATCTTTCAGATACTTGATGAGTTCACAAATCTGTAAATTCGCATCATGAATAACTTTGCCGAATATTATCAGTGGCTTTGGAGATTATAAATAACTTTAAATCATCGGCATGTGCCAGTGGATTTCGATTTTCTTGTAGAAGTAGTTGAAGAGATGCTAAAAATATAGTACTAGAGAGAAGGCCCCTTGAGGAATGCCTGTTGAGGTTGCGGGGTGAATATTGTGAGTACTAGTGGGGAAGAGGAGAAGTCTGCGATTTAGGCTGTACTGAAGATGGGAAATAATGATTGTATCAACGAGAAAATGATTTTTTAGTATTTCAAAGCTTTTTTGAGATCTATGTTGTTGAAAGCATCTTTGATGTCAAAATAAAATACATCGCGTTGTGCCTTACCTTGAAACGCAGTTTGGATGCGCACAATGGTGTCAGCTAGACTAGTTACTGCGGAGGGCCCTCTAAGACCAAAATACATGTTGACAGGTACATTAGCGAAGATTGCATGTTGAAGATATGGGAGCATGATTTTTTCAATAATTTTAGTAATTATTGACGAGACAGAAATTGGTAGATAGCTGTATGTTTATTACTGAAAGCGTTTTTAGGAATCAACGTAATCCTGAAAGTTTTTCATTGTCTTGAAAAATTTTCAGGAATACGCTTTCAGATTGGCTGGGAAACGCACCTGGAAATGACATGCACTAAAAATCAATGATCTATGCGCTGGACAATCTAATAACAAAACTAAGGATGCCGTCAGGACCTTCACTACTATCAGGGCGTATTTGGTTGATTACATGCTGAACTGTATTCTCGTTCACAAGTTGGTTACACAATTCTCGTTCACAAGCTTGACCGGGAGACAATCATTTTGCTCTCTTTCTGTTTCTTCAGAAGAATTGAATTCTTTTAACCTGTATGTGTTTGTTTGTTTGTTATTTGGAGCATTAGCAACTAAGGTCATATTGCTCCGGGATATGCGGTGGTCATTCCCTGACCTTTCCGCATCCTCTGTATTTGGTGGGTCACCACCAAATACGGAGGATGCGGAAAGGTCAGGGAATGACCTTAGACCGGGGTTCGAGCCCGTCTGGGCTCGAACCCCGGTCTAATTAAGAAGCGTGTGCTATGCACTGCTGCTTCTGTATGTGTAGATGTCAGAATTGCTTGATTCCATATCGCATCTTAATTTCGAAACCATTCGAAAACTAGATCTTACTGTAAGATAGCTGTTATTTTTGAAGAAAGTGTTCTCTTATTGCGCTTTAGTGTGGACATAACATGACCTTTGTATGACTGAATTGTTTCGAGTTGAAAGAATGCTCTGCTCTTTTTATGTTTTCCCCCTGTACATAAAATGTATTTCCCCCTGTATTTTATCCCTCTGTATTTTATCCCTGTACATAAAGGAAGAGAATTTTCTTCTCAAAGAACAAATCAGTAGAATATTGCACACCCTTAAACGACTGGAGGAAAAGCTAGGATGCTTTGAATCAGTCCTCGTTGCACAAGGTGGCTCAGCGGCCCCCTTAATCGACGAAACTTGCTATGTGAGGCAGAGCTACCCAAAGAAAAGTATAAGTGATATGCATGGATTGTACAGGACGATAGAAAGCATTGAAAATCACAAACAGAAGACAAGAAACGAATTGAATTCGGGGGAAAACATATCAGAACGAATTGCAAAACTACAAGACAGCCAAATAATATGTGAATTTCAAGTCCAGCCGCGAACTGTCTGTTTGCAGCAGGACCTCGCAAGCAATAGCACCAAATCCAGTGAAACTTTAGGGGCAGCACAAGGAAATGGCTTCACACATTCCAATAGGAAAAGTCGAAACCAAAATCAAGAAGTCTCAGAAATATTAGGACAACAGGAATCCGCTGAAATGATTGGGGCATGCATGTATTCAAAAAGTACGAACGCCAGAGTTACATCTTCCTCCTCAGATCATGTTCCTGCAAACCCACTCACTTATGCGCACATCGCTAAGCTACTTAAAAAGCATAACACTTTTGTGTGTGGAAAAACCCGCCCATCCCAAAATTTCATGCCTACTCTCGCCGAGGACGTAATCCAGTTCACAGAGAAAGTATTAACATGTCTTCCTGTAACACACCTGAAACAAACAAATGGTTTTCTGAAATCTACAACATTACTTCCGTTGCAACTAGAGAGAAAATGTTTGTATCAAGGCTGGGGCCCACAACACAGCCCAGAAACATTAAAGCCATGTGTGAGGGCGAACATGGGATAACTGTGGAAGTAAAGCAAGTGAAAAGACGACACCCAGCTTACTCCTCCTTTATAATCTCTTGTCCACCAGATAAAGCAACTCGCCTACAAGACGTAAGCGCCTGGCCAGTAGGTACCTTAGTCAAGCCCTACAGAGACAGATGGGCCAGACCACTGGTTAAAAATGATGCAAGGAATCGGGCTCGATAGCAATCAAAAAAATACCCCCAGCTGGGGATGCAGAATATCACATCCACTTGTTTGCACAAAACGTGAGGAGCATCTCAAATAAGCTCCACACCTTACAAACGATGATGATGTACGAGGACCTGGATTTCATTTGCCTAATCGAAACCTGGTTGGGAAATGGAAAACAGTTAGATCGTCTAACTGCGGGAGCAAACTATAAATGTGTGGGAACCGGAAGAACAGATAGGCGAGGAGGGGGAGTTATAATTTGCTATCAAAATAAATACCAGCGTGTAAGAGAACGAAAAACCAATTCAAATAATTTTGAAAGTATTTGCGTTACCTTTTCAAAAGAGCACGTGAAAATACAGTTATGCATCATATACCTCCCACCAGCTTGGCTTGCTGCAAATCTAAAGCCATCAGTCGACACAATAATAGCGGGAGATTTTAATTTGCCTCTTCCGAAACACAGGGAGGCCAAGAAAGAGCTGGATGCTACATTGAGTGCATTGCACTTAACGCAGCTTCCGACACCAGTGACAAGGGGAATGCAGCAACTTGACCTGTTGTACCATAGTTCCTTAGACATAAGGCTAACGCAAAACTTCATAAAATTTAAGTCGGACCACAATCCCATTGAAATAGAAGCAGCACTGAAGACACATAAATACATGCAGGGTAACCACACGAACTGGGAAAAGCAAAATAAGTATCTTTTCTCCGTGAAGTATATTAATGCAGAAGTCATTCTCAGTCACCTGACTAGTTACAACTGGAATGACCTGCAAGAAAAGCCAGTAGACGAAGCTTCAGAAATGATCACTAAAAAGCTATACCAAATAGCATTCGAAGGAGCAGAAAAAGAATTAAAATATCTGAAAGAACAAAAGAATGGTTCAACCCACAACTGAAAGCAAGTTTCCTCAGGAAGCAAAAACTGTATAGAAAATGGCAAAGAACGGGTCATCCCACCGATCACGTTCGTTATAAGAAGGAAAGAGCACATTTCGTCAAAGCAAAACGACAGGCACACTGCAGTGTTGTTCATAATAAACTAAAAAGAGCAAAAAGAATTACTAGCAATAGAAATAGCACAGAGAATATGACCGAATGCATTTTCAAGGAATGGGCTAATAACACTTTTGGTAACCTGCATGGACTGAATCAAATTGAGAACACTGATAATGGTAACAAAATTTTGGAATTCCTGAAAGATTTAAACAAGCGAAACTATTCGGCAAGAGAGGAACCAACAAGACCGCCATTGAGTGAAATACAAATCACCAAAGAGAGCGTAATGAAAGCAATCAACGATCTGCTCAATAAGGCCACTGTTGGACCAGACAAATTTCCAATGTTCATCCTTAAAATAAGTAGCCCATTTATAATAGATCTATTACTGCACATCTATCAGGAAATCATCAGGTCAGGAGCTTTCCCGCAAGCTTGGAAAAATTACATTGATAATACCTTCCAATACCAAAGATTAAACACCCAAAATTGGCTAAGGATTACAGACTGTGGGGGTGGGGCGGGTTTTCGCCAATTGTGGGGGTGTGGGTATTTATTGTGGGGGGTTTTGGGTATTATTGTTTTTCTTGGTTGCCCTAATTTTCTTTATATTTCAATTATTGTAATTTATCCCCTTTTTTATATGTATATCCCCGTAGTCCAATCCTCCCACTTTAGCATCTGACTTGTTTGATCTCAGAAGATTACCTGACTCGAAGGGGACCCTAATTATTTTTAAGTATTTCTCCACAGGATTGGCTGAGTTTCGGAATGACAGACTCCAACACATGAATGTAAAATAAAACAATGTTTATTAACATATCATACAGAAACTAATAATAGTGACTTGTTATTTCATTAACCTTTATATGTGTAAATATCTTGTTCAAACTCAAATGTTTCATCATCCGATATCCTATTCTAATACACATTATTATTCATTATGCTATGGTGTCTCTTCATGTTCTTTGCAGGGACTTCAATAGGTCGTGGTATTCACTTTACATAGATTCTTCCAACTCTTCTTCTGAACAGTCTGTATAACAAACCAACAACTACCAGCCAATGAACTGGCTCACAAAACCCTTCAGAGTTCGTGTCTCAATTTGTACGAAAATTTCATTTATTCAATTAGACACCCTTACTGCAATCAGGTTAACAGGAAATATTAATCAATTCAATTTAACATTACCCTTCAGGACCGTTAATCCTCTATACCTTTATATATATATCACTTTTAATTAGCCCCTACTCAAATCAGAAATACTCTCCACAAATCAACTCATAAATAATTCAAAATTCCAACCTTTAACTTCATATATAATATAAAAAAAACTTTCCCAACCCTAAACAATTCTCAATTATCTATTATAACCTCTCCTTCCAGCAAGCATTATTATGAGGAGCTTCACTTCAAATTATAGGCTACGTCCGTCTTAAATACATTACACTTTTATACATATATTCATTGCTTAAATCTCCCTCCTTAACTATATATACTTATTTCTCCTAAAGTCCTCTCCTTAATAAATTAGGTACACCTATTTCGGTAAACTCTATAGCACTTACATGTTTGGCCTGGAACTTTCCTCTCTGCTCGGCTTCCTTTCATATCGGTCATTCAGGTACTGGAATGCGGGGGCGCTCATTTGGGGATCTCGGTGATTTATGGTGTCTCCCTACCGGATACTGCACGGCTGGAATCAATCAGGGTCGTATATTCTTTACCGGTCAGCATTTCTTCTTCCGTGGATAGAGGAGTTGTCTAGTAGGTCAATGGTTCGACCACTCATTCGACTGGCTTTGCCTACATAATTTTCAGGATGTGATTCTTCCTTGCTACGGCTTCCATGCTTACAGGTGAACATTCCTACGGGCTGTCGGGATACGCAGAATTTCTATCATTGCTTCCATCTACCTCAGGGCTGCAGCTATCACCCAAATTAGACTACTGCTCTGCTTTGTATCGTTCTCCAACTCATTCAAATCATTCTCCAGACCGCTTCGAGAACTTCTTCCGACTCCTCCGAAAACTTCTTCCGAATGCCCCGAAACTTCTTCCGAATGCCACGAAAGCTTCTCCCTGAATGCCACGAAAACTTCTTCCTAATCTCCCTCTCAAAATTCCCTCCACTTTCTTCCTGGCCAATAGGAGATCTGCGCATCCCTTTTCCTGTGCTCTCATTTGTCTCCTCTCATCTTCCGTGGGCGGGTCTTCTTCCCAACTTCCGTGGCCTAGAATATACGAGAACCATCTAGAACGAGAGGCGGAAGTTCAGGTTAACTGAGAAACGTCACAGCTCTTCCCGTGACCTCACGCGCGCACACCTGGTGACGTCGCCCACCTCTACTAGCGTTCCACCGTGAAATTTCTAAGAGAGCCAACTTAAGTGCTCTTGGCCCTTACTATGGTGCATCTGCCTCTGTCTTAATGGGGATTTGTCACGGTTATTTACTTTTACTGACTCGTCAAAGAATTTCCATACAAACAAACTACAACTAAACAGGGAGTGACTGGAAGGTATTTTTGAATTCCAGTGCTTCTTAATCCATGTTGTTTGTACCAGAAAACCACTATTCGTACTACAGTTAAAATTCTCATAATATTTAACAATTTTTATTAATTAATGTAAGGACGGGTCCTTACAAGACCAATTTCTGTTAGTTGCACCGTACAGAAGGTATTCGAAAAAGCGCTGCTTCCCACCATCAATCAACACTGCTTCAGCCATAGACCACCGCATTTGCACTCAGTTATTTCGGGGAGATCAACAATAACAAACTTACTGGAAACCCTTTTTTGCGTGCAGAAAGCACTAAATAAGAAAAAAAAACCAAATTGATATTATTTTTTTGGATATCTTCGCAGCCTACGACAACGTCTCAATTCCAGCGCTCATTGCGATTTTAATGAATTATTTTAATGTAAGAGGAAATTTGTTAACTATAATAAGCAGCCTGCTAGAACAGAGAAAATTTACTGTTAAGCACCAAAAGCTACAATCTTGCTTTAGCATCTCACGAGGAGTGCCACAGGGGGGGGGGAGTTCTTTCGGTTACCCTCTTCGCGGCCGCCCTGGAGCCGTTTCTTGCACGGAACTACAATTTTATAACATATGCTGACGATGTAAACTTCTTCATCACTTCCAAAGGCCATGATTCAGCAGACGATATTTGCCAGATGGCAAATAGCGCAATCCGAGAATTTGAGAACTATCTTGATTGCATCGGGCTCCGTATTAATGCACAGAAATCTGCCCAAATGACCATAACTTACAAGCAGAATAAAAATGACATTTCGATTTCTGTGAACGGGTCTAGAGTGGAAAAAGTGCACTCTCACCTGGACCTGGGTCTTAAGTGGGATGACAGACTCACCTTTGCTCAACACTTCGCCCATATGAAGACAAAAATATTCGCCGCTTTATGGGCTACTAGACAGGAACTGGTAGGAATTAGGGATCCTCAGCTAGTGACCAAGTACATTTTAATGTGTGTCCTGCCAATTGCAATGTATGCCTCGCAAATCTGGTTTTCAGCTCCAGATTCACATTATAAGTCCGCCCTTGGGATCGAATACTGGTTCTTGCGATGGCTTAACAGAGTTGCTGGCCACCCTTTTACTATCTCAAGGGCTATTCTCTACTGAAACCTGAACATCACACTCTGGATGCAGCGGACAATTAACAGGAACATACACACTCTCGCACAAATGCTAACAGGCAGAGTAGATGCTCAAGTCCTCAAGTCTAGCAGTGGCACGCGATTTCTAGCCAAACCGCGTGCCACTGCTAGACGTTGCGGAGAAGTAAATAATCCATTGCGTCCAGTCCTGAACAATCTTAGTAGCCTGCAAAGATTCTTCCCATCAAATGCAGAAAAAATATTTAACTCTCTGCACATAGATGCCTAAAACCTGTGAGGATGCAGCATACCGGAAAGAGATCTTCCAGAATTCGTACAGACTTACCGAAATATGAATCGGCTTCAAAGTACCAAAGAACTGTGAGTAAAAGTGAAACTTTCTGCTTTAAGAACAATAATAATTTGTTGACTGGAAAAATATACCTTCTGTAACAGTTATGTAAATATGTAAGTTATAGATGGAATTATTAGTGAATTGTAAATATATGAGTTGTAGAATGTATGTACAGAATCATTAATGTGTAAATACTGTATATATTAAACATAAAATGTGTATATAATATTTCGGGACGAGACTACGTGTTCAGTATATGTAACCCACTGCACGTAGTATCTCGTACCCTGATAGGTACTTAGCACCCTCCTGGCACTTTGCAGTCCCGGGGTGGTTTCCTTATGGAAATAAACAGATAACAATAATAAAATATTTTGTGTATGCTAATGAGGTGCCGTATTTCTTCCACTATCCGTGATATTTCTGCTTACTTTTAAAGTATAGTTTCAGGTGGGATTTGAACCAAGGTTTCGAGTGAGAAGATATTCAAATTGATGGTATTCTTTTAGTGATTTCCAGAGTGAGACGAGGATTCCCGCAGCAAATTGTTGCTTGCGGTTCTATACTTTTGTGTGGTCAGAGTCAGATTTAAATGTAATGTTGCTGTTAAATTTTCCTTGAATTGGAAAATTACAGTATACAAGATCAAGCGCTTGATTACCTCTTATAAGGGGGATGTTGATTTTTTTAGCTTCTAGAACTGAAAATGAGTCGGACAGAAATTTAATTTGTAAGTTATTTTATTTATTTTTTAATTTTATTTTTATTAATAACAAGATACACAACAGGTAACCATTAACACTGTATCTGAATTATACTTGGGCAGGGGGAGGTTAAATTCGCCCATTATAATGATGTTAGTTTGAGGATTAAGAACGGTAGTGATCCAGGATCAGGCAGAATATAAATATTATAAATTTGAAGCAGAGAATCTTTAACTTGGATCAGTAGGGAAATTCGTTCAAAGTTGAAGGTACTAGAGTTGTACATGTTGAAAACTTCAATATTCAAGAGAAATTAGTATTTGTCTATCATCTAGCGTCAAATAAAGATATAATTAACAAGCAAAGACCCCATTATAATGTCACCACAGAGCAACGACACCATAATAACGTCAGGATTAATATGGTAGCTTCGCATATTACCTAAGTATATAAGGCAATGAAATATAGTTGTTATATACTCATCACTCTTATACCACGTGAATATTAAATTCCTTAATTTAGCTAATAACTAAATCCCTATAAATTGTGGTAACGTTTCGGGAGCCTTGCCGGAATCCATCCTCAGATGATACATATGCTGTTGCCAGGCTCCTGCTTGCCGAATGTCTCAATTTCCGCCAGCATATTCTTGAGATATTCAGTGGTTGTTAGTTTATTTTTATATTTTTTTATTCTTTTTTTATTTAAATAAATGATTGGACTTCCACCCTGCTGAAGTCAAGGGCGAACACAAACCTGGCTGCTACTCGCATTTTCAGAAAATTCCAGATTTGTAGGGTATGTAAAGCAGTAGGATAGCAGAACATTAAATAAATAACAAAATTTAATGAGCCTTCTAAAAAAATTACATATACTGTATATACACAGATTCCAAATTTAAATTTTCATATATGAACTGCAATACAAGGATTTTCACCATCTCACATATGTGTTTCAACTATTCTGAAGTATTTCCTTATATTTATATACATAATTTACATTGGTTAACGCAAGCCTCGCTTCCATTCCTTTTTCCTTCGTGGTAATCACAATCAATAATTTCCAACTGTTATTTAGGAAGAGGTCCTTCTCTTCATTTACAGGTTTTACACATATCACTTAATAACAGTGGTCTCTTTCTTACTACAACTCACTCACAAGCATTTTATCTTTTTTTGTTACTACCCTTTAAATGACACTTTACAGGATCCCCCTTATTTGCTGAAGATTTCTTAATGAAAATATTCCTTTTTCTTCTCATTAACATATTACATAAAATTTTATCTGTTATATTATCTGTTAACACATTATCTAGCATTTTCCTTCTCCTTAACCCTTTTAATACTCTTACATTATTTCATGTTCTTTAAATAAATCTATACGCTGACACCTATGTGCATTACAAAAAGAATTCCTTTGAAAGAGACTATCAAGCAATATCGAACAGAGTTCAGCTTATAAGTCTATAAATTCGGGGTGCACGTATTCAAAACTGGAACACGCGTTCCGAAACGGGACGCAACTCCTAATTCTTTTCCACTCTTCCTGTTGTGTTCCTTCTTCAGCTCTGTTTTTTTTTTTTTTTTTTTGTTTTCTTTTCGTGGCTTCTTAAATCCGGTTAAGATCTTTCTGGCAGTCTGTCTCTTCTTCTGGGGCTCATGGACTGGACACTCCTTCCACGTAGATTTCTCGGCTCCCAATTCTGCGTACCTGTCTCATTCTCGATGGGCCGGATCTAGACTCATATGCAGCTTACTACATGACTTAACTTCAGAAATGCACCACGCAATTACGTTTCTTGACACGCCGATGACCCGACTGATAGCCAACTCCACTTTTACTTAAAACTTTAGAACACATGGTCCCCTCTCGCCTGCACTCCCAAAAGAAAAAAAAAAAAAAAACTATCCACCACTCTCTCGTTTCCTTTTTTATTTCTCTCATATCTCACTATTTCCGAACTCCAACTCTGAAAATGTCTGACTCTAAAACTCTTCTGCCCTCTCTCTCCTCTCTACCTTTTTTCCATTTTCTTCTTCATATCTCTTCCGCGATTTGCGAAAACCCGAACTCTGAACTCTCTCTCCACCTTGAACTCACAACCCTTACCTCTTCTCTGCCTCACTACCCTTTTTTTTTTCTTTTTCCTCATTATCTCAATTCCACAAATTCCAACTACCGATCTCGAACTTAAAAACTCCCACTCCCACACTTCTAATGAACTCTCTTCCAACTTTCCTATTTGCTAAAAAAAACTTACCACAACCGTTTCTTTCGTGCAAGAGACCAATCCCCCGCTTTGTGAATTCAGTTTTGAAAACGAAATTACTGCTGTTTTTTTTTTTCCTTGAAACTAAACAGTGCTGTCACTGAGAGAAGGGCGGTACCTCCGTAGCCAGGTGGGCAGGAGCAGCAGTGCATAGCGCATGCTTCTTGATTAGACCGGGGTTCGAGCCCGTGACCACCAAATACGGAGAATGCGGAAAGGTCAGAGAATGACCACCGCACATCCCCAGAGCAATATGGCCTTAGTTGCTAATGCTCCTAAAAAAAACAAATAACATTGATAGAACCCTACGTAGACTAATAATATACACAGAGTACACGAGGAAGAATGTGCTAAGTCTTAGAGAGAGAGAGAGAGAGAGAGAGAGAGAGAGAGAGATTTGTATTTGAAATACAGATAATCAATGCAGGTAAATATTATCTAAAAGTTTGGACAACATAACATTATCTAACACTATGTTGTTTGTTTCTCTGAATAGGATTATAACCATTAAATATTTAATAGATTAAATAATTTGATAACTATTATAATCCATTTGGTATTTCACTTGATTTAATCCTTTACAGTGGTGGTTATATACAGTATAACTATGAAGCCATTGCTTCGATCAAGTCGATTCAAAGCATCGCATGAAGAAAATTTGCATTAAATTCATGCAGCAAAAGCAGTATTCCTATTTCGCTTAGCTGACTAATTCATAAAAAACTAAAAATGAAGCTATCAGCGAGTTCCATCAGTACGGAAAAGTACAGCTAATCTTTATTAATGTACTCTCTGCTGCATATTTAAAAATACCAACGTTCTACAGAGCAACTACGAAAGTATTCATCAACAACACGAGTCTCCCACATATCCGGCGGAAGAAATGCATATAAATCATAATAAAATTCGTGATCAGGGAGGTAATGAGTTCTCCAAGGGTTCTCTCGAATTCCCCTATGGCGAAACATTTAGGTCTCTGTATCGAAAAGAGTTTCGTTAAAATTAAGCCGAATAATATCATTTATATCCACACGTATAGTATTCAACATGTGCACTAATTGGCAGAGAATCCAAATGGTTAATATTTCTACTAAAAAGACATTACCACAGTAAATTAGAAAAAAAAAAAAGACGGTGGTTGAAAAAGTAACTAAACTTCAAAAAAGGAGAGAAATATCTTTTCATTTTTTTCGAACTGCAGCAGCGTTTCCTTCGTGGACAGCGCAATGGAAGACACTCTGCTTAGCTTCAGTACAACCAATATCATACTTGGATGGTCAGTGCACAAGTGCAGAATTGCTCGTTCCGCGTGTTTGATTCCACGTGTAGTTTATAAATTCTAAACTTTTGTGACCTATGTGGTAGCTATCTCGTATATTGCGAGTGGTCTGTACTCTGTACTCGATTTCTCGTTCGTTGAACAAAAAACCTGAGTTGGCGGGACTAAAAACCATACTATCCTCGACTGAGACTGACTGACACAGCCACGTTGTGAAAAAGGCCCATAAAAATTCCTCATGTCATCGATGGGACTCGAACTCGGGTGTTTTTCCACCCGTGTGGAGAGGATGGCGATTCTACAAAGTGAACCTACCCACGAGGGCTTCGCTTCTTCATCACAACATTTTTATATTTGGTTAATAATTACCATAACTATTAATATATAAATACTATATATTTAAAAAAAATAATAACTCTTTAATGGCCAGTCATCATTTCAATTTTTTTTCTAAAAGAAATTTAAGCATTAAAGAATAAATATTTAGTAAGACAGATCACGAATATAAAGCATGTGTAGCTTTATTCTCCAGCGCAGAGAAACAACGACGCATCCGGTGTTGGAAATGCATTTTAGATGAGCAGAAACAAGCGAGTAAAGAGTGAAGGAGAGATGAGAGAATGTACCCGTTCTGCTATTTGTACAGGGCGGAGAAAATTTTGCCTCTATGAAGGAAATATAGAACATACACTAGACAGAAAAACAAAATATTTTAAATTTCCATAACAAATGCTCCAAAAATGCAAAAAAAAAAAGTGGATAAATGAAATAAAAATTCGATGGAGACGTTTTGAACTCCGTAAGGAAAATTAAAATTAATGACATTGTTGTTAAGCTCTTGCCGATCCGTTTGAGTTACGTACAAGGAAAAAGCAATTCTATCCTACACATTTTAAAGGTAGATTTGATGAAGATATACACTGAGTGATCACTGAATTATGACCACTCTTATGAAAACTAAATGCGACCATGTGAGGTACGGGAGTGTGCAGTCAGTCGACCTACGTAGCATAGATAAGGCGTCAATAGTTCAGTAGGTAATAAAATTCCGAGTGTGATTGTAAAAAGGAAGGATTTACCGGACTTTGCTAGAGGACAGAATGTGGGTGCTCGACGAGCTGGTGCCTCGATTTCAAAAAACAGCTGAACTGGTGGAGTGTTCGAGCGCCGCCGTAGTTAAAGTGTAGCAGGACGGCATCAAAATGGTCAAACAACGACCCGACGGCAAAATTGCAAAGGTCAGCGAAAGGTTGATGTTAGAGGTGAGCGCCGGATCCGACGAATCGTACAGGCGAACAGGCGCAGCAGTGTTGAAGAGTTGACTATCCAATACGACACGGGCCAACCCAGAACAATATTTGCCATGATCATGCGTCTCATGCTCGCACGTATGGGCTATACCAGCAGATGATCCCTACGGCATCCTCTCCTAACCGAGGTTCATCGGCGTAGAAGACTCGCCTGGTGCAAAGAGTATGCAAGTTGGGCGTTAGAAGACTGAAGAAGGTGTGCTGGTTGGATGAGTCACGTTATTTACTTCACAACGTGGATGGTCGTGTATGAATTTGGTTTCAACAACATGAGGCCCTTGATCCATCATTCATGGAATCAAAAGTGCAGGCCGCTGAAGGCGGTTATATGGTGTGGGGCATGTTTCACTGGCGGAATTTGGACCCTTAGTGCATGTGGGAAAACGTATCTGTGGTCTCTGCTATCTTCAATTGCTTGCTGACTGTGTACACCCTCTATGTTAGACTTTTTTCCCGAATGGCGGTGCTGTATTCCAAGATCACAATGCGCCGAGCCATCGGGTACTTGTTGTGCAGGAATGAATTGAGGAACACAGTTCTGACTTCGAGCATATCGATTGGCCTCAGAATTCCACCGATATCAATCCCATAGAGAACTTGTGGGACACTATGCAAAGGCATATCAGGCGTCTGGATACACCAATCACCTCCATACCTGCATTGCAGACCGCATTACACACAGCTTGGTTGGCCATACCTCGCGAATGCTTCCGACATCTTGTTGAATAAATGCCACGTCGGATAGCTGCTGTACTGAGGGTAAAAGGAGGACCTACTACGTATTAGGTAGGTGATCATAATTCAGTGATCACTCAGTGTATAAAGTACACAAAGAATACATTTCCAGATAAGTTGTTGTTTTTACGGTATTAGGAGCGTTAACGAATAAGGCCATGTTGCTCGTGTATACTGTATGCGTATGTTCTGTGGTCAACGTTTTGTTTTCTGGATGAAAAACCTCAGTTTTCGGGAGAAAAAACCATGCTACCCTCGCCTGGGACCTCACTTGATTTACGGGACTCGAACCGAGGTCTTTTCCACCCGGTGTGGAGAGGATGGCGATTCTACCAACTGTACTACCTACGACGGCTGCGGATAAATCAAAGAGATTCAACCCATAAGAGATGCTTAAAGAGTATTAACCAACAGGCACATCATTTATGAAGCAAAGCCTGCGAATTCTTAAATATCTGTAACGCGTCTAAAAATGCCAGGTTTCTGTAATTAGCAATTAGCGAATTAGTAAAATTAGAATAGTTTTATCTGGGGGTTATAAGTGTCCTTTTGGGATGGGGCAGGAATAATTTGGAGTAATTTTTCTTGCTAGTGTGTACAAATAAATGGAAAAAAAAAATGGAATGCTAGTGTCTGGTTTGATTACGCCAAGCGATATCAACATATACACTAACTTGCCAAAAAAATTAGGAACCTTTTATAATTGGCGTCAATTGTCACATTGCATGATCGCAAGCTCCTTTGTATCGAATTCATACCTACCTTTTCCTGGGAGTTTCTTCCTCATCGATCCGGTCACGGGGAAGGCAGGCGATCTTTCCAATTTTCAGGAAGGTATTATTGTTGGAGCACATTTATCAGGAGCCACAATTGAGAAAAGAAACGAAATCACTGGTGAGTCGAAAACATCCATCCCAAAAGCATTGAGTGGGAGATGAAATGAGAATGCAGCTTTAAAAGGAAGAAATGCGTCAGAAAGTCACTACTCCAAAAACATGACCGCAAGAATTTAAAGCGAATTGTGCTTCATAATGGAAAGTTCGGTGTGAGGCAAAAGGCTGAAAAATTCAATTTAAGAAACTGTCTTCCGCCGCATACTTCAAATAGAAATGAACTATGAGGCGGAAGACAAAGAATCTGGGACTTGGCAGTCGTGTTCTAAACGAATGATTCTACTGGAGTGATACTACCAACACGAAGACTGAGCTATGAAGCAGTATAACAAGACAATGTTGCCTGACGAGACTCGATTTACAGTTTTTTGCAAGACTGGTAAGGTGAAAGTTGGCGTGCGCTTCGTGAAGCATTGCATCCAGTCTCTGTGAAGTAAACCACTCAAGCGTCTGGAGGTTGTATCGTGGTATAGGGTATGTTTCTTAGGTCCAGACCAAGTGCGCTTATACCGACAGAAGATCGTATTGCCTGCAGCGAATATCGTTCTGTAGTAAAGGACAACCTTGAACCTACAGTGACAGTTTTTTTCTTAGTGTCATATAAAAAACCAAGCAGGAAACAAAAGATTTCTGAGATATGGACGCCTGAGAGATACCGCAGGTGGTGGTGGGTGATGATGATGATGATTAAACACAATTCAGCAAAGTGCCTAATATTCAACAAATACAGGTGCTTCAAATTTCTTGGTGCAGCGGGCCTAATTTTTTTCTTACCCTGTGGTAGAATGCTGAATACAGGAATATGTTTTGCACGCTTCTGGTGACCACATTTCGAACATAATGCACGTATTCTTTATTCGTCAGCGTAGAGAAACAGAGACACATCCGGAGATGGCAATGAATTGAAATTTAGTAAAAACAGTGTGAGAAGAGAGTGAAGGACAGAAATGACAGAATGCATCAGTTCCATCATTTCTATTGCGTGATTAAAATATATTCGTCCTTCCGTAAAGGAAATATGGAATACACGCTAGAGAGAGAAACAAAATAATTAAATTCTCCGCAACAGATGCTTCAATATATGACACAAAACATGCTGAGTATTTCAAGGTTAGTCAAATAACTTCAACCGGTAAAAGTTTGTGCAAATGTACACGTTGACATTAATGATATTAAAAGTAGTAGACCAGTGGAATTACTTAACAAATACAGGTCAATGTGGCAAAAGAGCCAGCAGTTATGGTTCAGTTTGAAAGTGTCTGCAATTCTGCCCAGACACGATAGGAGGGAGTATATGATGAGAGCCTTGTCGATCAATTCGGCCCTGGAGAGATTATACAATGCTTAAGGGGTAGAATTTTTTTCAGCCTGGTCTGTACTTGTTAACAGGAGAGACTGCTTCTACAGGGATGGGATACACTTAAATAGAAAGGGTGCAAGAATATTTGCTGACGAGGCTATCGAGGCAGTGTTAGGTGGGTCGGAAAACTGCCAGCTTGGAGGGATAGACGGACTAATAGATTAACAGCAGCCGCTAGCAGAGGTGAAAGTGATTCTTGCACTGCTTCTATTGGAATAAGCAACAGCCTGGAAAACAAGATGCATGGTATTTCAGAGACTGCTGGGAGCCATTAGGGTACAAGTAAACACATGGGTTGTGTTAGCGTAGCTAAGAATAGGAACTGGTGCATGTACTTGCGTGTACACCAATGCTAGGAGTTTAGTAAATAAATTTGATGAATTTTTGAGGTGTTGGTCAAAACACCAAAGGCGGATATTATTGGGATATCAGAGACGTGGTGTCACAGAGATATAAGGAAGGCCGAACTGCAGTTTGGGGAGTAAAATGTGTACAGGTAGAATAGACAAGATAGGAATTGAGGAGGGGTTATGCTATTAGTTAAGAAACAGAAATTCTAAGGAAGTGCATCCATTTGACATGGGTGGACAGTGCAATGTTGATTCAGATTGGTGTGACATTAGCATTGGGAGATCAAAATTGAGAGTAGGAGTGTGTTATAAGCCTAATGACTCTGATGAGTACAGTGAACAAGTATACAGAGAAATAGAGTGGGTCAGTAAATCAGAGAGTCTTATAATGGGGGATTTTAATTTCCCAGATAGAAACTGAAATTTGTGGGTTAGTCACTCGCACACTAGAAAAGGTTTTGTGGATTTATTGGATGATTGTTTCCTACAGCAGCATATTCGAGTGGCAACTAGAGGGAGTAATACTCTTGATGATTATCAGTAGATTCTTTACGCATTAAGAATCCGCAGATAAAGGAACCACTAGGTAGTAGTGACCATAGCGTGCTGAAGTGGGATTTACTCAAAGAGGTAACTACCATCAGGGTTAAAGGAAAGGGTTTTTGCTCTCATAAAGGCAACTACGGAGGTCTGAGTCGGTATTTAAATTCTTTACGGTGCGACCAACTGATGATGTTGCCAACAGCAAATTCAAAATTGGAAGCCTTCAAAGAATTAATCTTGGAAGATACACTAGTGTGCAAAACTTAAGGACCAGTCAGATTTTCACCTGTAGCTTCTCATAGGAGTAGCCTGGAAATGGGAAAAGCATACCAACGAAACCACGTGAGGTACAGAAATGATGAAGGAAACAACACCGACACAACAACCGAAACAAAACAGTACAGAGGAATTTTATTCAAAAATGGCAACATAGCACTGGCTGCCATAATACAAATGCATCACTGCCAAAGATGGACCAAAGAGAAAAACAGCAAATATTTCTTTACTTATGTAAACGCTAGAAGGAAATATTTAAATCAGATGGGTCCACTTGATATCGATGATTCAATTGTTGATGATCCTGCTCAGGTAGCTAATAGACTAAATGAGTATTTTTAATCTACATTCATACACGAGGAGTTATTCATGGAGGGAATGTCAGAGGTGAATTAAACTCTGGCAGTGGTCTAGATGATTTTGTAATAACTGGGAGCAAAGTGAAGGAGAAATTGTTTATGATAAACATAAGGAAGCCACCTGTGGTGGATGGTATCTATCCAGTTATATTAAAGAAGGCAGCAAAGGAAGTAAGCAAACCCTTAGCCATAATTATGAGAACTTCCTTTTACTCAGGGAAGGTACCCATGGACTGGAGATGTGCGAATGTGACCCCCAATTCACAAAGGAGGATCAAAGGCAGACAAGAGTATTTATAGACCTGTTAGTTTAACTTCTGTTCCAGGGAAATTAATGGAGGCACTGGTTAAAGAAGCTGCAGGATCATCTAGTCACGACTTCAGTTATAGCTCAGACACAGCATAGTTTTATTAAGGGAAAGTCTTGTCTGACCAACTTGACTGGATACTATGAAGTGGGCACAAAGGAACTAGATGCAGGAAATAATTTTGATATTATATATTTCGACGTTAGAAAGGCTTTTTATACTGTTGCACATGGAAGACTCCTGCACAGATTGGAGCAGTGTGGCATTGGAGGCAAATTGCTGCTATGGATAAAGGGGTGGTTGAGGGGGAGAAGACAGAGTGTGGTAATCAATGGACACTTCTCTTCGTGAACTAATGTTATCAGTGGAGTCCCCCAGGGTTCAGCGTTGGATCCGTTGTTGTTTTCTGTATTTATTAATGATATTGATATATCAGGCTTAATGTCCAAGTTTGCAGACGATACGAAGGTCGAGTGTTGTTAATGACACTAATGACAGTACGCTGCTGCAACAGGATCTAGAAAAGTTTGGCAGAATAGCTGAGAGGTGGCAAACGAAATTTAACCTTGACAAATGTAAAATGCTGCGTATGGGAAGCAGTAACCCCACAGTAACGTATTAACTATGTTGTCCTACACTGACAGTAGTAGAGAGTGAAAAGAACCTGGGGAGCAAATGTGCAGTACGATGTGAAGTTTTCTGAGCAGTGCAGACGGTCTGCAAGAGTAGCTCATGGTGTCTTGTCAATGATATACAGGAATATTTCTAGCAGGGATAAGGAGGTGATTATCCTCTTGTATAAGGCAATCGTCAGGCCACACATTGAGAACTTTATACAGGTCTGGCGGCCTCATTTTAAGAAGGATGCAGAGCTGTTGGAACGAGTACAGAGAAGGGTAACAAGGTTAGTGAATGGAACAAAAGGTTGCTCTTACAAAGAAAGGCTTAAGTTTTGCAAATTACAGAAAGATGAAACTGATGTAAATATGCAAAATGTTGCCGTTCTCGATTGACAGACCGCGCCGATCTGTCGAGACTCAAACAATGGCATTTTATTTTTTACTTTAGTGGCTCTTTCTTAAAATTTGTATTAATTCATAGACATTGTTATTAAAGCTAATACTGTAATTAAATCGTTCATATTCCCGTCTTTAAAATGCAACAGTGCATACTATGGTACAGTACACTTTAGGAAAAATTAGACATCAAACTGGGTTTGTGATACTTCGATATCCAACAAACTGGAATAACATTTATGAAAAAAATATATATGGAAATATTATATCTTTCTGGTCGTGCATATAGGTTTCTTGCCCTCGTACATAGCACAGTTTGTGGAATTACCTTCGTCTTTAAACTAGGTGGAAAAGAAATGAGTTCTAATTCTCACGACGAACGTTTGTGGGTTTTTTCACAACCTGAGTGAGTTATTCGGTCTCAAGGAAAAGCAGCGTGTTCTTTTTTTCTCTCTCAGAAACTCCGGTGCTTCGCCTAGCAAACATAAGAAAGACACCCTAGAACGCACTCAATTTGTAGACAATATATACTGAGCAATACGGCCTAAATTGCTGATGGGCCAAGAACCCTAGAACAACTTCATGCTGCACCACAAAACCCAGGATTAATATGTAACCCACATATCCCTTCTTTAAACTTAGAATGTAAATATCCTCTACTAACTTGCTTCTGTCCAAGGGGTTGGCTCATGAAAATAGGAACAAAAATATACTACTTCAACTGCGAATACTACTAATACTACTATACTATTGATACTACTATTTATTATTATTTCTCCCTTATTGAGGGGCTGCACCCCGTGACGGGTACTGCTACCAAGTACACAGGGTGGTTGTTGCATATGGTGTTACTGTTTACCGAGGAACTCAGGCGTGGTTAGCATATTTTTTCACTCTGAAACTAGAGTTTTTGCGTCCACCAAACAGAAAATCGGCCTCAGAACACACGCAATTTACAGACAATATATACGGAGAAAAAATGGATTTAGTGATCGATGCTCCTAAAATCCAACAACAGCCATACGTTTAGTGGTTGTTTATTCTCCCGTTTCAATAACCGTAATCCTGGCTATCACACGAACCCAGAAACACCAAAAGACGAAACTGATTTGATTAAATCTTTTTCCAAGCTAACCTGGGTAGCATGCTGTTCTGACATTACTCTAGATGTTCCTATTTAGAAATCAATGTGGCATAATAATACTGTATATATATCGAACCATGTGTGCTTCAATAACTTTTGAACCGGGAGCCAACACGAATCTTTTTCCAACACATTAAAGTTGATTAGATATTGTGAGAGAATAGGGGGGGGGGGCGGAGACTGAAACTGCATCATCGATCGATTAACTTGGTCATAGCGTGAATAACACAAATGTAAACCAAAAGCAATCCGGCAGCTGGTGCTCAACAAAATAAACCACTCCAAACCTATTACATCCAAATGCAACAAGGATTTCCATATGGATGAGAAGGTATTTCAGGAATGGGTATCTCTGACTTTCAACGAGGTGCCATCCGACCCAAAAAACCCAAACCTAAGCGATTTTGTCATGCACTCCAGACAGCCCCTTTCAAATCTAACTCTAACAAAACAGTACCTTATAAATACCATCGATAGACTTCCCAATAAATCTACAATTGGTTCTGATGGCTTCCCTCTATTCATAGTTAAAGTGTGTAATGCCTTCATTGTGGAGTCCTTTCTAGCAATCTTTAATCGCATATTGAATTCCGCATCGATCCCGACAATTTGGAATCACTCCAGATCGGTCTCAGTAGGCTGCTCTCTGTTAAAAGTGTGTGAGAAAACTATCTTATCAGCACTGATCGACCGACCAATGCTTCTCTCATAGTCCTAAACATCTTCATACTGTGATCCCAAAAGATGTATATATACAAATTCACTGGACACCCTATTTAAAATTCAAACTGCTCTCAACAGTAAATCTCAGCTGAACCTCATCTTCCTTTTGATATTTCATCTTCTTATGATAAGCTATCAATTCCCGCTCTCTTCTACATTTTAGAAAAGTACTTCGGTATTACAGGAGGTCTGCTCAAAATCATTCACCTTATCCTTATACAAAGACAACTCATCATCAGCCATAAATCCTTCCAAGAGGTCTGCACTATAACGAGAGGAGTACCGCAGGGAGGTGTGCAAGCAGTCCAGGGTGAAGAGCCTCTCCGAGGCGCAGAGCTTACTTCAACTATTATCTTTTCAATAATTGCATTTTGCAAATAATATTGTAAGTATACGTACTTGTGTAAATATTGTAAGTATACGCACTTGTGTAAATATTGTAAATAATTGTAATTCTTGAATTTTTGTACACCCTTCTAGCCGGTCGGCTGCGTATAAGGGATGAAATCAAACACTTGCTACATTAATAAACGGATTTAATAATAATATAAAAAGAACGTAAAAGAAAATTATCTTTTGCGTTAATTAAAGATAATTTATTTTAACCAAAGTGGCCACCGTTTATCCATACCACAAGACCATCTTTCCAGTCACCTTATGATTTTAATTGGTTTGCTTCAAATAATAAATAATTATATATCGTGCTAAAATGCAAGAGAATTAAGGGGATGGCCGATCGAAGAACCATTGCTGAACGGCGTCCGTGTGACTCATTTTTATCCCCAAATGTCAGAATGGATTGCAATACCTGAAATGGATTGCTACGGAAATCCCTTCGTTAGCATTCTTTCTCGTTTTGGATATGAATATTTAACAATGATTATTAGAGCATGAAACTTTCACCAAAACATATTGGCAATACGTTCTGCAGCATAATCTAGAATATGTTGAATTTTGAATTTCCTGTTTGGTACACTTTGTTAGTGGAAAACAGGAAATAGTCAGTTTAGAAACTCGTGCGTATAAAATATCAATATAGTATTCCTATGTTTCTGACGCGTTATGTTCTGAAAGTAAGGAGTTTGTAATCTGAGGTCTAGTGATTACTTGCGGCGCTAGAGTTGAGTTTTTTTAAAGCTCTAAAATACTGCGAATATGACAATGGCAAGCATCTGGGCATCCGTACAATGAGTGCATGAAGCCAAAGTTCAAAGAAATACTTTCTGTCCGTATGGAAAGCACCAAAACCTTGGTTAACTTTTTTAATTCCAAGGCCGAATTAGTTTGGTCTGAAAATTACGGACTTTTTCATGTAAAAATATCGCATTTTCCATCCAGCAAGACAGAAAAACGTAGAGTTACATAAAATTCACATACGAATACAGATATTTCATAGTTGCCCAGTGGCTAACTTTAAACTACCCAATTCTTGGTGTTTATATTCTGTTCTAGTAGAAGAACTCTTTATTGTATGCAAAAGGCAGATTGCTGTATACAATCCCCTATAATATCGGTGTGGATATACCAAAGGTAACTCTTAAGAAAAAACTACGATAGTAGTGTGGGAGGCATAATTTCCTCTGGATCTCATATAATGCACATCCTTCACAACGAGTTGTCATGGTTTTGCACCACTTCGAATACGTAACGCTTCACTAATAGAGAAGACTATTGTTCCTTAATCTCGGTGGGCTCCACCACCCAGACGGCACCATCTCAAAGCTATTGGCCTATCATCGGTGGGTGGGCAGGTACAGGAGCGAAATCCAGAATACGATTTCGCTCCTGCCGTCTCCGCGACAGACTCCCCGGTGAATATCCCCTTAGAAATTTTGGAAATAGAAAAAAAAAAAAAAAAAGTTTTAAGTGAAAACAAGTAAGTATCTACAGGAAAGGCAGGCAGGGAGGCAGCAGAAACAGAAAATCTATGAGACAGAGAGAGGAGAAAAAATTATAACATTAGGTTCTCCCATAAATGATTACATCTGCCTATATATTTATTTTGTCTAAATTGCGTCTGTTCTATGGTCAATTTGCCGGACAAAAACCCCAGTTTCTGGGGGGGGGGAAATCTTACTATCTACGCCTGACGCTGACTAACTCAGCCACGGAGTGAAAAAAGCCCATTCGAGTTCCTCGCGTCATCGACAGTATTCGAACCCGGGCGTGTTCCACTTGGTGTGGAGAGGACAGTAACGATACCACTGTGCAACTACCCGCGCAGACACACAGAGAGGAGAATCATTGTGAGATAAGGATCATTAATTTACCTAACTGACCTCTTCTGAATGGAGCTAGAAGCCTGAAAGAGGTTTTGGGGGCACCGCCCCAGATGTGGGAACAATATTCCATGATAGAACAGAATTAAGATTTGTACATGAGTGGCTGTTTGGAGGAAAATTAACGCCAAGAGAGGTCTGCGAGTCTAGCACATTGGTGTCGTCACATCCTTCTGTGGGGGTGGGTTCTCGCCAATTGTGGGGGTGGGGGTATTATTGCTTTCTTGGTTGCCCTAATTTTCTTTATATTTTAATTATTGTAATTTATCCCCTTTTTTATATGTATATCCCCGTAGTCCAATCCTCCCACTTAGCATCTGACTTGTTTGTTCTCAGAAGATTACCAGACCCAAAGGGGACCCCAATTATTTTAGGTAATTTTCCGCCGGATTGGCTGAGTTTCGGAATGACAGACTCCAACACATGAATGTAAAATAAAACAATGTTTATTAACTTATCATACAGAGACTAGCAATAGTATTTAGTCAAACTATATTTGGCTGGTGACTTGTTATTTCATTAACCTTTATATGTGTAAATATCTTGTTCAAACTCAATTGTCTCATCATCAGGTATCCTATTCTAATACACATTATTATTCATTATGACCTGGTGTCTCTTCATGTTCTTTACAGGGACTTCAATAGGTCGTGTCATACACTTTACATAGATTCTTCCCACCCTTCTTCTGAACAGTCTGTATAATAAACCAACAACTACCAGCCAATGAACTGGCTCACAAAAACCTTCAGAGTTCGTGTCCCAATTTGTAAGAAAATTTCATTTATTCAATCAGACACCCTTTCTGCAATCAGGTCAACAGGAAATATTAATCAATTCAATTTAACATTACCCTTCAGAACAGTTAATCCTCTATACCTTTATATATCACTTATTAATTAGCCCCTACTCAAATCAGAAATATTCTCCACAAATCAACTCATAATAAATTGAAATTTCAACCTTCAATTTCATACATATTATAAAAACCTTTCCCAACATTAAACAATTCTCAGTTATCTATTATACCCTCTCCTTCCCGCAAGCATTTATATGAGGAGCTTCACTTCAAATTATAGGCTACGTCCGTCTTAAATACCTTACACTTTTTTTTTCTTATATTCATTACTTAACCCTCCCTTCTTATCTATGTATATTTTATTTATCCTAAAGTCCTCTCCTTAATAAATTAAGTACACCTATGTCGGTAAACTCTCTAGCACTTACGTGTTTGGCCTGGAACTTTCCTCCCTGCTCGGCTTCCTTTCATGCCGGTCATTCAGGTACAGGAATGCGGGGGCGCTCATTTGGGGATCTCGGTGATTACAGTGTTTCCTTACCGGATACTGTACGGCTGGAATCAATCAGTGTCGCATACTCTTTACCGGTCAGCATTTCTTCTTCCATGGATAGAGGGGTTTTCGAGCAGGTCAATGGTTCGACCACTCATTCGACTGGCTTTGCCTATATAATTCTCAGGGTGTGATTCTTCCTTCTTCCTCACTACGGCTTCCATGTTTACAGGTGAACATTCCTACTGGCTGTCGGGATATGCAGAATTTCTATCACTGCTTCCATCTATCTCAGGTCTGCAGCTATCACCCAAATTAGACTACTGCTCTGCTTAGTATCGTTCTCCAACTCCTTCAATTCATTCTCCAGACCGCTCCGTGAACTTCTTCAGACCGCTCCGTGAACTTCTTCAGCCTCCTCCGAAAACTTCTTCCGAATGCCACGAAAACTTTTCCCGAATCTCCCTCTCAAAATTCCCTCTATTTTCTTCCTGGCCAATAGGAGATCTGCACATCCTTTTTCCTGTTCTCATTTGTCTCCTCTCCTCTTCCGTGGGTGGGTCTTCTTTACTCTTTGTGTCCCAACTTCCGTGAACCTCGAACATACGAGAACAATCTAGAAAGAGAGGCGGAAGTTCCGGTGAGCTGAGAAGCGTCACAGCTCCTCCCGTGACCTCACGCGCGCACACCTGGTGACGTCGCCCACCTCTAATGGCGTTTCACCGTGAAATTTTTAAAAGGGCCAGCTTAAGCACTCTTGGCCCTTACTATGGTGCATCTGCCTCTGTCTTAATGGGGATTTGTCATGGTATATTACTTTCACTGACTGGTCAAAGAACTTCCATACAAACAAGCTACAACTAAACAGAGAGTGACTGGAAGGTATTTTTGAATTCCAGTGTTTCTTAATCCATGTTGTTTTTACCAGAAAACCACTATTCGTATTACAGTTAAATTCACATAATATTTAACAAATTTCATTAATTAATGTAAGGACGGGTCCTTACACTTCCCACATCGGGTGGAAAAAGCCCGGGTTCGAATCCCTTCAATCACGCGAGGAACTTTTATGGGCATTTTGACTCCGTGGTTGAGTTGGTCGGTCTCAGACGTAAACAGTAAGGGTTTTTTCTCCGGAATCTGAGGATTTTCGTCCAGCAAAGCAGGAAAATCGACCACACCACACAACACATGCAATTTATAGACACAATACTCATCGGCATGGAATAACTTTCCCGGGACCCTAATAAATAATTTAAAAGCTAAGAGATATAATATAATTTAAAAGCTAAAAGCGAATTTGTGCACACCTCTGGTAATGAACAGCCGTGGGGGCTACTTTATAAAATTGTAAGAAATAAATTATTCACACAAGGCATGTAGGGATCGATTGTATGCAATGGTTCGGAGTTCACTAACTGGACGGATTCTGTAACTATTATTCTAGATATTTTTTTTTCTACAGGACAATGCATGCTCTAATTTGATTTTCACAATTTCGTTCCGCTAATTCCCTCTATATTTCTTCAATTCGGACTGAACCTTTTTTGTGCAGTTGAGTTGGAGACTGTGGTCAAGCAAGGGAATATTTCTGGTCAATAGAAGAAATCCATGTCATATCGAGATATCTTGGCCTATCTTTCTGTATGCAAAGGGCCTGTGTAACTACCGGTTCTAGTATACAGACGTCATTTCATTTTATGCGGTACTCAATTTGTAGTCTTTTGGGTTTTTATTCATATTGATTCTCTTTTCTAATAGCTGTGACTTGCTTTTCTTTTTATCTTATTTTCTGCTTTATTTTTCTAGCTTATTTTGATTATTTTTTAGCTTAAGTTTGTAATACATCTGTACTTTGTAATTCTGTATGGTCATTTCTATAGACATTGTTAGATTCCTCTAGTTAACTGTGTAACGGAATAATCACGAATGCATATGATTTAGGAAATAAAGAACATTATTATTGCGAGTGGAAAAGAGTGTGAGAAAAAATGAACATTTCTTTGTGAATTTTGATAAACTAGCATTAGTGGAGAAGTTAGAAGACCGAGAACTATCTACCATCACCCTCAGTCAGCGATCAGAGAGAAAACTGGATAACCAATTACAAAAAACAGTTGGCAAACCATAAGATGGAATCTTTTTAAGAAGACCTTTATGCCAAACACGATCAAAAGAATTTTAAATGTCAAGAGCAACTGCTTGAGTTTCCCTGAACTTTTCTATTGAATTTGTCCATAGAAGGATAACATCAGGAAGAATATCATTAGTAGATCGATAATGCCGGAATCCACACTGGCGATCATTGATCAGACAGAAAGTTTCTAGATAGTTTAAGAGTTTGTGGTGATAGGTTTGTTAATTACTTTAGAAAAAGTAGAAATAAGAGAAATGCGAAAATAAGAGGATGTAAAGAAAAATTTGTCACCCTTTTAAGGAACTGGCTGAATATGACCAAATATAGGAGCAGAATGGAAAGCACTGAAGGAATATGAAAGTGTAGAAAGGTGACACAGAACAGTTTTAATCTCAGGAGCATAGGTTTTGAGACCAAGTGGTGAAATACTATCAGGACTTGGCGCTTTGTTGGAGTCAAGACTATTCAAAACTCTCCTGACAACATTTTGACCGAAGACCACAGGAGGCATGGATTAGAGTGTGCTGGGAACAGTAGGAGGCAGCTTACTAAGATTATCAATACACAACTTAGAAGGAAAATAGGAATATAGCAGTTCAGCTTTGTCTTTAGTTGAGATTTCAAAAGAAACATCGGATTTTAACAAAGTTGGGAGGAGAGGTGAGCAAAATTTGGGTTCAATAGTTTTGTTAAGAAACCGATAACTGGGATTCTGTCAGAAAAGTACATGGCGTTTGTCAGACTAAGTGGAAATGAATATCATTAAGATTGTACTTGAGACGATGTATATAAGTGAAATGAACGAGGATATTTGGGAGGATTAGATTTTTTCGCAGATTAGTTTTTTCAATTGGTTTGAATATTCTAGGTGTTCTCAGTAATAAGGAAAGGTGTGGACAGATGTATGAAACAATGAACTTTTTCGACATGGCAAGAGCTCCTTGATATCTTGACATTGATCCCTTACACACTACTTGGAATCCCTCCATTCACCACTGGTAGAGCAGAGGCAACGAGATTATACACTAGCTAATCCGGAAACCGCCAAGAGAACCAATAGGTTCGGTCGGGTGGACCGTCTAGCAGCTGGCCTGCGAACGCCGTTTTAGAGCTGCATTGTCCAAATGTAAGGAAGATTAGATCTTGCCATGATGCACATCATAACCTATAAAGACAACAATCAAACCGCATGATGGAAGAGATGCGGTTGCCGAAGCTTTCCTCTGGGGACTAAACATGGATTCCACTACTTCAAGTCTCCAATAAGCAAAGTTGTGGTATTGCACGGGTTGGTGAGGGTTATATACCATCTAGTATTGCCTAGTAACACAGTGAGGACCATTATCAGTGGTTCTGACACAACCTCCGTACTTAAGTTAATTTGCAGTTTGGTTATCACCTCCAGTGTATCAGATGGTATATTTCAGGAATTGCACATGGAGGTTATACCCTGGTTTACTAACAGATCTACCAACGTGAAGGTGGAAACAGAGGATTTGGTTGTCACCGAACGACCGGACTTCGCCGAAATTCTGTCCACATGAATGAAGTGTCCCCTGAATATCAGTTCCAACAGCGTTTTAGACTCCCAGTAGTACACCCAACTTGTCATATCTGAGAAAATCAAAACTTATCAAACAACCTTTTATAAAGCATGAATCACTCAAAATTCTAATCCTATTTTATTTCTTATAAAAATGATCTGCTTCAGTCATGGCAACTTTCAACAAAAGTTTCTAGAGAAGACTTTTACTAAGAACAACTCTTCTTGGCATAAGTATAACTCAATTTACTATCTGCGTATTACCTTAATCGATAATACGGAAGTTACAATTCTTATCCTTCCACAGTGTGTGTGTGTGTGTGTGTGTGTGTGTGTGTGTGTGTGTGTGTGTGTGTGTGTGTGGATTGAGCCTGGCCCCGACTGCGGTCAGGGCCGGAGAAATTGTCTATTTTTTCCCCCACCTTTTGTGAATTTTTCAGGTTCAACAAAAATTGCACAATTCTACCGCCTGAAACTAGGGGTTTTCATCCAATAATAGATGCAATCCAGCAATAGATACAATTTACAGAAACAATGCATTGCCTTACTTGCTTTGGCTAAAAACAAACTTCTTAACAAAATCAGGAAAAAAAAATTCTAATTAAAAGAAAAAAACGAATTTCTTATCAAAAGCAGCCCGAAAGAGAAAAATAGGTTTCGCTGAGTCAGTTTCTGACTGAGCAAAACCTCTTTTCACGTTCAATCCAGAAGTCCAGGAGATTGTGAAGAGTATGACGAGAGTTTTTACTTACAGATGAAATGGTCAAGTAAGCGTCAATATCTTCTTATGGATGACTTCAATCTGACCAAAATTGACAACAAGAAGGGTAACTCATCGTGTGGAACAAAATTTTTAAATAAACTAGATGATTATCATTTGTAACATGGTAGAGAATATTCTCGACCTCATGAATTGTACTGCATCACAGGGCATAAAATGCAGTATAAGAGCCATCGGCAGGTAGTGCTTACGCGTTGGAAGATGAAGAAAGATGTTGCAGTAGTTTAAGGTGAAGACACGGATTTTAATTTCAGAAGAGGGGACTATGGGGGGTTAAGGCGCTATATGTCGTCTGTTAACTGAGAGGGAGGCGAATGCATTTGAATTATGGAATAGCTTTAAAGCGAAGGTCACAGAAGCCATTAATCAGGTATACACTATTGCAAAAAAATATTTCACGAGGAGGATTTCTAAATGGATGAATGCAGAGCTGGTCGATGCAATAGAGCAGAAAAAAGTAGAATGAAAACGTTGCAGAGCGATAAAAAGTACGAAGCCTACGATCACTACAAGTCGATTTGTAGCAGAACCACAAATAAGATTAAGGAGGCGAAGACTTAGTATTGGAAAGCAGTGGCTAAGACCGCAAAGAAGGGGGACAAGAAATTTTGGCCTTGTCCCCATTCTTTGTTGATGCTATGACTCAACTGATGTAGGTAATTCAACTTATGTTGCTGATGTAGGTAACTCATCTGATGTTACTAATATAGATAACTCAACTGACGTTACTGGTGAACTGAACAGGTGCTTTGTATCGGTCGTTACTTGGAAAATGAAGGAGATAATGATAGAAAGTAATGATAGTATCTACATTTATTTACAAGAAGTAATTAGCAAATAAACAAATTAGCTTAGTGGTAATGGGTGACCTAAATGCTAGAATCGGCATTAGTAAAATCAATTCAGTTATGACCATATAAGGCGAGCAAATTAAGAACAAAAATGGGATAAGGTTGATTGATTTTACATCCTATAATAACCTACAGATTACGACTAATTTCTTCCCACACGAGGACTGCCACAAATACACCTGATCAGCACGAGGCAGCAGGCCAATAATAGATTATATATTAGTAAACAACATCAGTAACAAAAGTTGTTTTGGACACGATAGTATTCAGAAGCTTTGAATTGGAAACGAACCACTTTCTACTAGTTTCGCCAATAATATTTGAACCACGATGGTTAAAAACAAAGAAAGAAGAGTGTTTCAAAGTGCGCCTTTGGCATGACCTTAGTAGCAGATGGCTTCCCAACAGAGAGTTAAAAAAACTGACACAAGTTATACAAATTAGAATCAGACGAAGAAGAGCAGACACATTTGGAAATATTAAAACAGGTAACATTCAAAACTTTAGGAAATAAGAAACTATGGCATTGCAAAAGAAATCAGTGAAAATGGGGCGAAGACATTTAAAAAATTAAAGAACGTAAACGAAACACTTGTAAGAAATACTTATCAACAAATCCAGCCGATTTAAAAGTGAATATAACAGGAAAAAAACCGTAACCAAAAGAGAGAAGTCAGAAAAAGGAACGGTGAAAACTGGATTAACATTCTGAAACTTAGAAATACACTTAAATAACTAAATCCGGTTACTTACAAAAATATTAAATAACTTAAATCAGGAAACCAAAGATATTTGAACGAAAAGTGATATTTTCATTTTTAGAATAATCGTTTTTGCTAGGTATAATTAGTTGGAGATCAGTATTTAAGGAATTGGATATTTGAGAAGTTGAAGCTGTTTGCGCAGGGCAAGGTGTCTCAAACTGGAAGTTGGAATACAATGTGCTATCATCAGCAAAAAATGAATGGGATTTCCAGTCAATGGAAAAAGGTCATTAATATATAACAGGAAGAGAGTAGGAGAAAGAACTGAACCGTAAGGTACGCCAGAATTAGTGCAGAAGTTTGAGGACAGAGAGACATCTACCATCACCAGGAATGAATGGTCAGAGAGTGGATACTAAAGTACAAAATAAATAGTTGAAACTATAAGATCAAAGAGCCGTTGAAATGTCAAAAGCAGCTGCTTGAGGTTCACCAAACGTTTCCTTGAATTTGGCCACAGAGTGGTAACATAAGTTAGTATGTCACCAGTGAATCTACACTGACGGAATCCATACCGACGATCGTTGATCAGATAGAAGATTTCTAGAGAGTTTAGAGTTGACAGTTCATTGATTTCTCTTTTACTTTAGGAAGAGTAAATGTAATTGCAATTGGACGATAATTGGATCGGAGGGATTTTTCATCAAGTTTACAAGCAAAACGGAAAGCACCTTTTAATAAAAAATTTAAAAATGCGACACTGACAAAACTAATTTCAGAAGCACTGGTTTTGAGAACAAGTGGCAAAATACCATCAGGATATGAAGCTTTCCTAGCATCAAGATTGTACAAAGACCTGATGACATCCTTTTGGCCGAAGGCCGCAGAAGACATTGAATAGAGTATATTGGAATGATAGGAGGTGGTTCACCTAGACCATCAATAAACGATTTTGAAGAAAGTTAGGAATTACGATTCAGTCAGTCGTTCCAAGCAATATATTGTCCCTCTACCTAAGGCGATGGCGAGACAGCATTTAGAATATTGTTTTCGGATCTGAGGCGACACTGGTAAAAAAACAGACTTATAAGACTTTTTTCTCATTTTTTAAGCCGTTCTTCATATGGATAACGGCTTACAAAGTCTGAACTGCTAAGCTTTGCAAATGAACATCTTAATGGTGGGGGAGGGAGGTGCTGACAGAGATATATCTAACACTGAAGGGAATCAGTAAAATGAACGCGGGCGGTTTATTTTAACTGGTAAAAGAGAGAAAAATCAAGAGCACAAATACAAAATTTGAGGGTAACGGATGGTTGGATCTCACTAAGTTTAGTTTCTGGCAGAGTGCTTGTTTGATCATTGGAATTAATAGTTTATCAGAGTGGCTGCGTCTAATAGTTCGGCCCGATAATTCAAGCGGAATTAAATAAGCACTTTTTAGCAATCGAAAAAATAGAAAGGTACAAATGATAGAATTCTTTATTATTAACTTCTACAGATGCAGAAATATCCCTTTTCCTTACATTATTTAACGAATATACAGTAATGGTAATAGTAAAAGAGAAAATCTGTTCGAAATATTGTCTTCACGACCTATTTTGGTAGTGTCATTTCGCATAGCCATTTTATAAAATCAGCTTAGTAACAGGATGAGAATACAACGGTTTTCGCAAGAGAACGCTCAGCGAATATCAACACAAATTCTAATTTTAATATTGAAGGCCGTGCTGCATATGATTGACAGCTGCCTTACGTCACTTAATCATTAAAATATTGAAGTAAAAACATCATTGGTTATCAGTTTACATTCGAATTTGACGAAATATTAAGAACCACCCATGTTTGTGTTGCACTGAGCATGACTGAGGCGGAGTAATGCGTCATCGAAACTTTCGAGTACTGTTTGATCTGCTGAACGTCACCTCCTTTTATGTATAAAAGTCGGATCAGCTTGTGGGAGAAGAGCACTCTTGACGACGACTTCAAAAAGAAGATTCACCACGATCATTAACAGCAACCATGAAGTCGATTTTATGTACGGCAATTCTAATACTGCTCGCTTCCGTCCGATCTGTGGACTCAGCGACATGTAAGTATTTCAACTCGCTTTTACCATCGATACGTATCTTCGCGTAAACTACATATTTTTGAAATAGTTTATCCACATTATTCATTAACACTCTATAATGGACATTTTGAATATAATAGCATTTAATGCATATTTCTGTTCGGCTTTTTGACATTAGGTCTCAATTTGATGGTTGATCCTGTAGCCGGGCTTCCCGATTTGAGCGCATGCGTTTCCATTGAAGGCTGTGGAAACCTAACTCAGTGCGAAGTAAAACCAGGAACCAAGATCGACATCTGCGTTAAGTCAGGTAAAATTATTAACTGCAAAAAAAACGTGTATACTGATAATGAGTTTCAGTTTTAGAAATTATTTAAAACTACTTTATAAATACCATGAAAAACATTATTTACTTCTAACGCAGTCGGAAATCTTTAATGGGTTGGGTTTCGTTCTAAAACTCATGAAGTAGCTCCCATGTTTCCCTTATGCATGATGTCATTACGAAAATGCAGCAGTGCATAGCAATGTATTTCTGTAATTCAAATTGACAATCTTGCGTAAAGAAAGAAAATTTTTCTCACCGGTAACGCCAATATACAGTCGTTTTTAAATGCAAAGGAATGGCTGGTTCGGACAAAGCCGCTGTGGTTTTTTCGTAAATAAGGGTCAACCTCTCATATATTCACTGTATTTCTTCGATGTGTAATTTCGAAAGAAGTAATGTTTGAATGTTACCTACCTATCTTGAAAAAAACATTTAATTACAGTGAACTTGGGTAATTGTAATATTAGACATACGAAAGAATAGAATTAGTTACATTAAAAATGATACCTTCATAAGTTCTTCGATTTAGCATTTCTCATAATTTCCTCAAAGCCTCTCACCTTTTCTCAAACCTTTAATTACATTATTCCGTTTGTTTTTGAATTATTAATTTTCGGACATAACGTATTCAGTAGAATCTTCTCTTCACGTTAATTCGTTTTGATTTTTGAGGGCTTAAATTGGGAATTCCGAATCTCTCTCTCTCTCGAAGGATAACAGAACTCTGAACATTTATTGAACTGTGAACAGTTCATGAATACTCGTATAAGCATACTCGCAGAGATCTCGCCTGTTTTAGGCTCATAGGACAACAACTCCAGATGAATAAACAGCAGCTAAGAATTAAAAAATCCAGCAGAAATCGGCTTAAGAAATGGAATATTGATTGTAGTACCATCCTTGCCAAGGTAAAAGATTTAGAAAGTTTTATTTTAAATTTAGAGCGCAATAACTCAAATCTGATTCATAGAACCCTTCATAGTATGTCCACGATTCTCGTAATTTTGAAGCATGAAAAACCATCTAAACAGACTTTGTGTAGAATTTTAACAATTAAAAGCGTAATAGATTTATAAATTTAATTATTCGTATTTAAATGAAAACATGCTAATTTTTGAACGTTGCCAAAAGCCAAACTAAGTTGTCTACAAAATGCATCGAATATTTCATCTCAAAAACAATGTGTGCGTGTGTGCACATGAGTATGT
The DNA here is from genome assembly GCF_048544385.1 of Mastigoproctus giganteus. Classification (NCBI taxonomy): domain Eukaryota; kingdom Metazoa; phylum Arthropoda; class Arachnida; order Uropygi; family Thelyphonidae; genus Mastigoproctus; species Mastigoproctus giganteus. The sequence continues at coordinate 46,747,896 of NC_143585.1, forward strand.
GAGTATGCGTACTTGAGTGGGTGCGTGGAGATTAGAATGACTGTATGCAGGGGGTAGCCTAAAATTATCGGTTCAATAAACTGATTTTGATAATAGTTGTTTTTTTTTTTTTTGTTATTTGGAACATTAGCAACTAAGGCCATATTGCTCCGGGATATGCGGTGGTCATTCCCTTGACCTTTCCGCATCCTCCGTATTTGGTGGTGACGTACTCGAACCCCGGTCTAATCAAGAAGCGTGTGCGATGCACTGCTGCTCCTTCCCACCTGGCTACGGAGGCGCCTTTGATAATAGTAAAAAAATCTTAAATTTCGCGTTGGCAAAAGGCTTTCCCAATTTGAATGGTCCATTAGAGGTTCGGAATATAGTGCATATATTCCCCAGACAACTTTGCGAAGACAGGAGTTAAATTCCTTTTCGTGTACTTTTAAAAATCGAAAAAGATAATGAAGCAAGAAATTATCTTTGTTTGCCTCAAAACACTATCCGATTATCGCCTTTTATAATTTTTAAACAAGGGCAGGAAGGATGTATTTGCTTAACCCGAAAGTTTACAAGTAATAGTAGGAACAGGGGAACGATAATAATTTCCGGGTTCTTCTGCTTTTTTTTCAATTTTAAAACAAGAGCGTAGGAAGATAACAGATTTATCCCCCAGTTTCTTGTTTAAAAATAAGAAATTGAATCAACAATTTACTATGTGGAATATTTCGGATATTTATCAAAGTCAACCGGCTTTTACAGTACCATATGTACAGTACAAATATTACGCAGTACATTGATTGCAAACATTAAGACTCTCTTGTTCACAATTCACACTGTACTTGCCGTTCTCACTGTACTTGCCGCCATACTGTGAACATCCTGGCTCGTCTCTCATTGGTGGTTTGGTGGTGGTGGACAATATGGAGACTCACTAGGGGGCCTTGCTGTCAATTAATCTTAATGTATTCATTACGAAGTTCTTCCAACCACCTCTCGTATAATTTGCCTAACTCAATAACATGCTTCCAAATTCTTACAGCAACGTCCTCACAATTTGTACCTGTGAAAGCGAACATTAAACATACTCGTAGCCTCAGTTTGTGTGTGTTTAGAGTTATGTAACATCTGAACATATCTGAACATTTATTACTTCACAATCTAAACTTTTCATAATATAGATTTCATTTAGGAATGCGTAAATTCGAATCATTCTAGCATTTATACTTATACTGAGCTACGCAACGTCAGGGCTCAGGATGGGTAGATATGTACCTGGCTCGACCAAGCTCTTCATTACCTTAACTTCCTCTTGTGCACTGTCTGTTGTCTTTTCTACCTTTCGATTGTTACTAGCGATGTGGAGGTATTCCAACTTAATTCTTCATTAACCCTCTTATGTCGCGTACATTCCGCTTTATAGCTTCCCTTATAGATACTCTTAACCTAGAGTAAAAGTCCCCAATAAGTACCACATATACCTACCACAATATGCTCCACAAACCATTCTCACTGTACTTGCCGCCATACTGTGAACATCCTGGCTCGTCTCTCATTGGTGGTTTGGTGGTGGTGGACAATATGGAGACTCACTAGGGGGCCTTGCTGTCAATTGTCCAGAACTTAACAACGGAACCAAACACAACTTTTCATATACAATGCATTACACTTTTGCAGAGGTTCTGTATACATCACAAAGGAGTACTATGGAATAGATGTGGGAAACCAGCGGTGGCGCTTTTACCAAACACTATGCCACTATGTACTTACTGCCATCTGAGACAATTCATATCATAACCACTGGACAATATTCAGAATTTTTACTCTAACAAATTTCCTATTTTGTGTAACAAATTTCCTAATTTTTGCAACAATTACCACAACTTCTACCTCCTCCCTACACTGAGCATCTTGAGTATCAAAACGTTTCCCCCGAAAACAAGTTTCATGTCTTGTGGTTCCTCTAATGAGATAAAGAATGATTACTTATTCTGTGGTTTCTTTTTTGCCTTCTTCAGAACTTGAATATATATACACAGAAATTACTGATTCAGCTATTGGTGTAAAAAAAAGTTTTTTTATTTATTTTTTTAAATAAGGTTTTAGGAGGGTGAAAGATAAGAACGGTTTCAGAACTGTGACAAACCAGTGCATCTGCCTCAATGTAAAGAACTAGTTTAAAGTGTATTAGTTGTCTGACAGTACCTGGGGTTCACCCCATCTCCGCGTTGTATTTTTTGTAAGTGACACAGAACTCTGTGGAGGCCAGAGAGTGTGAGGAGTGGTTTGTCATGTAGTGTTATGTTCTGTTGATTCTCTGTCCATTTAGCCTTTGGGCCCCTATTGGGACCCACTGGAGACTTGGGGGGGAAACAGGTAAAGGATGGGGACGATGGAGTAGGCATCCCCAAAGAGAGGTCAGTGGGGATGAGCCCTCTCCTCCCTCTCCTGCCTCGGGATGCGGTTTTAAAGGGAACCGGGTTAGAGTACCCAGCTCGGTTCGTCAAATGGCGTGTTGTCAGTAAAGTTGCAGTATCTCTTCGTTGGTGAGGGTTGTCGGGTCCATGTTTTATCGAATCCGGTAGGAAGGTCAAACTGCCATTCCTGCTCTGGAGATGGGATATTTTAGCTGGCAGGGAGGTCAATGTAAAGAACTGTGGGGTGAGGTGGACAAAGTCCTAGGGGGAATTTCTACGAATTTTTTGACTACGGAAAGTCTGTAGAAATGATGCGATCATTTCCGAATGTTGAATGAAGCAGTTCCTTCACTTGTCTGCTAACGTGGGGAGGGGCACCATCTTACATGAACAATACGGTCTTCGAGCATTGCCTTTCTTGCAAAGCGGGAATAATGTGATCTCGTAGAAGAGCGCAGTACCGTGCACTAGTTGCCGTACACCTTACGGGGCCATGAGGTGTAGACTCTTCTGAGAAAAATGATCTGACCGATTATAAACTCTGCTGTGAATGCACACCATACTGTAACGTATGGACTTTGTAATGGTCTTTCATTCACAGCAGATTGACGAGAAGTCCCCCCCCCTCCCCATAATCGTCCGATTTGTGCATTTACAGCCCCATGAAAAGTGAAATTTGCCTCATCAGACCACAAGGTCATTCTAGCCCATGTATCGTAAAGTTCCATACGAGCCAGAAATCTTTTTTTTTTTTTTTTTGGGTAGTTGTTGGCACATCGGCTTCTGTGGCCATAATGCACCTTTCAAGGTTTTCGCAGTACTTTGATCCAAGCCCGAGGCGGGGTTCGAATTCTACCTAGGGCTTGGATCAAAACCTTTGGATTGCCAGGCAGGCACTTTACCCACCCGGCTAGCCCGGTCGGCGAGCCAGAAATCGTAGAGCAAAGTCTATTCGTTGTTGCTGATCACAAGACTATTTCTTGCACTACTTGAAAATTGTACGGGAACCAGCGTAAAATTATTCGAAACACTTTACGTACAGTAGACCAGGGAAGGTTCAAGTCACTTGACACTCCTCTGGTTGTCCACTACTGACTGGTGGTATGTTACCTCTCACTTGGTTGTTGCTCGATTGCTTACTTAGGCTTCCCATTTACTTTTCACGTCTTTGCGAGCCCCAGAGGTATGGCTGTAACAGAACTAGTTAGTCTAGACATAACTCATACCTTTTGTTCTAAGTGTAGTTAAGTCGTTTTTGACTCTTTTTCTTTTGGCTGGTTATTATGATCATCATGTTCGCCTATCTGGTATCTAGTCCTGCTTCCGTCTAGTGGTTTTGTATAGGACAAAAGCTTCATATACCCTCAGGGATGAAGAGATGGAGCTATTTCCCCCTCTCTACCCCCCGCAGTTTGGGTTTTCGCGTTGTGATTATTATCGGGTAATCATGCAATTGATTACTCGACACCGCAATTAACCTCTAATCATGCTTTAACATTTAGCTCTACTACTTTAGTGGTTGAATGTGAGGTTTTGGCAGTAAAAGAAGAAACCTGAATAACACAGAGACATAACAGGGTTTAATACAACAAGAGAGAATTTTACATACTTCACTCAAAAGATATGCTAAGTCATTTCATTAATTAGATATTTCATTAATAAAGTATTTCATCCAAATATTTCATTAAACATATTTATCAAAACAGGTTCAGCAATTATAAGATCAAACCTTTTAAGTTTAAGGGTAGTTAATTTTCAATAGGATCAGTTTAGCGATTAGAAAGGTTAGAAAGGAACATTTTAACGGTACCATGATCACTAACATCTTCGCACTTCATGCTTATATCATTTTAACTTACCAGCTCTAAAGATCACACTGAGTTGATCAGTCTACGGCTATGGCTCTCCTCGGTCGGCTCGGCAGAACAACGGTCAGCTTCTGGCTGGGCTCTTGGGTCCTTCCTTTAGTGTCTTCTTCGTTCTCTCCGTCCGTCTCTGTCCGATTTCCTCCTCCGACGACGACGACTCTCTTCTCCTTGCGAGGGTCCGCTTTTTATGTCCTAAGCCCGCCTACATTGTATATACAAAACTTCTTTCTCATTGGCAAGAGCCAAGTCTTATGATGCCTGATTTTTCCATGATGAGTCATGGAAAAGCACTGGGTTCAAAGAGGTATCTCACGCTACCTCTCGAATATTCCAGCGACACGTGGAGCCACTCTACCATCTCCCTTTGCTCTAATTTGCATCTTAAGTGAACGCGTCCATCCGGTGTTTACAAAAATCTTACTTTACACTTGCAAGTGGATAAGTGAGATAGCTGTTGCTGGCTAAGAGCTGTAGGCTTCTATAGCACGTATTTATTACAGTTATAGCGACTATATTTAGAAAAATATACGCTTTTATTTGAGGATTTTACTCTGCCTTTTTCATTTGGTACTTAAAGTACTTAAAGTGATATTATATCGAAGCTTTTGAAAAAGATCTAGATAGGATGGGTATAGAAAATTCAGTCGTAGGAACTTTGAAACATAGGAAAGGGCAGAATTAGCGCTATAAGAGGTATTTCGCATTCTGACCATTGCAACCGCCACTTCATCCACTACCTCCGTTCCGATAGGTGGTCGTCCCCTGCCTGGAATTACACCGAACTCCTCAGTCGGTCGCTTCAAATTTCTTTATTAGTTTTCAAAGCCCGACTGACATGTCAAAGGTTTTTCGCAAACCTTTAAGTTTCCGATATTGACATAGTGCTGCATTAGCGTCGCAATTATTCTGGTAGAACAGTTTTACTAAAAGAGTACTTTCCTTTTTTGTAAGAGCAATAATAGTTATTGACTGTGGCTTTGGAATTTCTTCTTTTATCTAACAGGGTGTCATTTGCGTACGTATCGTGTCTTGAAGTAAATGACAACTTTTGCATATGTGCAGCCGTTTTTCCCTGGTGGCGCAAATTTTAACTAATGTTTTTTTCTTGTAAAAAAATCGCTTTCCCATACCCTAAACGACGTATCCGTCAATTTTCACATCGCTAACTCTAACCATTTTGACCCTAGGGTCTCCTGAATAGGCAAACTTATTTTATACCCACCCGGTATATATATATATATTTATTGATTTATTTACCCTCATCTATATTCTTTTTATCCTTTTAGGTTTGCTTAATTTCTTATTGACGATTCTTGGTGCAGAAGTGGAAGTGACCGTTTCACAAAATGGTCAATTACTAGATGCCACTGTCGCTACTAATACTAAAGATTGCACCGTTCTAATAACAGTGACGCTTTCCGAAAACTGTCAGGTTAGTATTTATTCCAAAGTTAGATTCGTTGATAATAATCAATTTTGCTGTTGTAGATTTTAATAACCAAAATTATAAACATCGTTTTTTTATTTCATAAACGATGTTTTTAATATTTCAGGGACTGATAAATTTAGATATCGAATTAATAGTGAAATTATTAGGATCAGTCTACCTAAAGGCTCTAATCCCATTGAGTATTCCTGCTAGTTGTCCTGGGTAAGTAAAATTATTTTAAGTAACCAAACAAATGGATTTTACACTCTTTCACTTTCAGTTATCAGAAATTTTATAAAATGAAGTTTTCGTTATGACAGCAACCTCTTTTGGTCTGCACGATGGATATGAAATATTCGACTTAACATAAACACTCCCGTCTAAAATTTTGGAATCACAGTGAACCACAATGTTTTCTTTATTTTTTGTTTCTTTTACATTTTTTTCTTTTATATCTTTTTAATATTATTATTATTTTTTTTAAATTAGCCATGAGAATATAAGATTTAATATAAAAAAAAACTACAAAACAATAATTTTTTATTAAGCATTGAAAAATTGACAGAAAAAATATTCAAATTATTAATATTATCAACCATATTAATTTTTCATCGAAATCCTCTACCAGATTTTATCACTGCCATTTTCAGATGTGAGATTCTCGCGATTAATTTTATACGTAATGTCTTCACTAACATTTTCCAAGCGATCTGCAAGGTTTCCCATAAATATCGTGAAAATGCGCAGAATTCACAATTTGATGGACCAGATTATCCCATAAGGGCACTATTGGTTTATGTGGGGCGATTCGAATGGTAACACTATAATTTAGCATCAGCATTAGTAGTGGCAAATAATGCAAGAAAGCACTTTTATACAGCATAAAAAAAAAAATAGACTTCCTATTTTACCTATCCATTCCCTCCAATTTTTCGTCTAGTTCTTCCTTGAATTTATTGAAGCTATTAACTTTCACAATAACAGATGGATATTTCCTCCAACAGTTTACTTGCTAGAGAGTGTCTGTATAAACTAGAGACGTGCTTCCCATAATTTTGATTTTGATTGCTCTAAGCCCAAACCAACCATTTCTTTCGATTTTCAGGATATAATAAGGGTTTCGGACCGCTACACTAGCACGAAGTCCCGCTTCTTTAAAGCGAAGTTTTACTGTGGATGTAAACAGGATACTATATCTGTTCCTATTTAACTCAGCTCGTATTTCAGGTGTAGCAAATCGTCGATTACTTTTAGAAATCAGTCTTGCCTTATTTTTCTGCTTTCATGCGCAGTCGTCCTATTCGTGTTTTTTTTTTTCCTTTAAACTGTCAATCTTCTTGAAGAGAATGTCAGTTTTAACTTCATATAAATAAAGCACCTCGTTGTTTTCCAGTACATCTCATGGGCTAAGTTTGTTTACGCAGATTCAAAAGAGCACTCATTTTTCAAAACACAAACGAAACACAAAACTTATACCAAACACTTTCTGAATGATAGATGTTCGATTTTATGAGTTATAGCTCTTACTCCACAATTTATATTAGTGTAAAATATTGTAGAATGATCTCGAATCTTCTATAATACTGTATTTATACAATATCCTCACTTTTCTGGAATATTCTGTAATAATTACCCACGGGAAACATTAAAGAATTTGCTGCAATGTACTACCACGTTAGGAATCTTCTATATGTTCTAACGTATCAGAAGTATTTTATGTATTCTAATACATCAGTAGTCACCTACAATATTCTACCACATCAGGAATCTCCTAATGTTCAAAAACATTCAGAGCCTTCTACAACCCTCTGGAATATTCTCGAATATTCTAGACAATATCTTAAATAGTATTTAAGTTTTGTTTTTGATTTTTATACACAGTAGAAAATATTTTAATGAAAATTGGTAAAGAAGAAGAAGAACTCTATTGCATACAAAACGCACATGCCGTACACAATACCCTTCACGGCTACAAGCCAGAGGTTGTAGTTGGTATTATTTTAATAAAATGTTTTAAAATTAAGAAAATTGAAAAGTGATACCAAACTGTTAGGTGGCAGTGTATCTCACGGCTATTATATTCGAATCAACCTTCCCCCGTTATTTCGTTTCTTACCCACGAACGTAGTAACATTTCTCGATATATCATAATCCTGGTTTAATCAATTCTGTGCTTATTCCCCAATGAAATCGTTCTGCCTGAAGTAATCTCTAATGTCAACCTTCCTGAACGTAAAACTATCCTGTTATAATTATGGTTAATATAAACAGTGTAATCCCCTCTGGCTCTCCTCGGGATTCCTAAAGCCATTTATAAGTGAACGAGGATGGACCAAATGTAATGGAGATTTCGGTAGGATTCAATGGCTGTACTCAGAGCGTGGAGCAGAGACTATAAAGCGTTCACACTGGCAGTTCGTACAGAATACACTATTTCACTATTTCAGAATTCTTTAGTTTGTTTCCTTCCCAGCAACCAAAACTTCACAGTCATATGGAAAATGTGAACATCGACAATCGCAAGGCAAAGGTGTACTAATGGGAAATTTTGCTGGACAAGGATCAACGTTCAGAGTCTTTTTTAACATGATGGCAGAAATTCTCTAAAGGATGACCCTCTTCAAGTAAAAGTTTACATATTTTCTACAGAAGAAAATCTTGTCAGAAGCGTTCCGATGATATTATGTACGACGGTCGATGATGAGCCCAAGGAACTGGATGTCAGCTATAGGAGAGAAATAACTTCTTGGATCGAACAGTGATAGTAAATGAAACATAGTGTAGGCACCTTGAGCCAGAGCAAACGATGAAACTTGCAGTAGAAACTTTAGACATCTTGAAGAGCAAATTGTGAATGGGAAGCATTGAGGGAAGTGATCATGACGCTATTAGTCTTTTCATACAAAATAAGAATACTGTTGAAGGCTTAGGAAAAATGCGTGAGATGCATATAAAAAATCAGGTGATTTTTTTTATATACCAATGGTATGTATAACTTAGTCTGTAATCAGGTTAAAAAAGGAAGTTAGGCATACTAAGGCAGAAGGCATACTAAGGGAGAAGTCTCTGTCAAAGAGAAAGCGGACAACAGCAGCAAAGAATTTTATGATTATATCAACAGCAGAAGAAAGATGTTGAACCACATTGGTCCACTGGATGACAATGAATGGGTTGACTGTCCTTATCCTTGCTAAGGTTGCTGACAAATTAAATAGGTATTTTGAATTTACATTCACACTCGCGCATGAGGAATTCTTTAGGGAATGGTATGTCATAAGTTTAACAAACGCTAACGGAAAGATAAATAATTTTGTAATAACTGAAAGGAAACTGGAGACCCGTGTAGACTGTAGCTGTGCGTCTGTTTCTCCAATTCACAAGAGGATATCGGCCGACCGAGCTAGCCGGGTGGGTAAAGTGCTTGCCTGGCAACCCAAAGGTCGCGGGTTCGAATCCCGCCTCGGGCTTGGATCAGAGTAGATAATGCAAAAACTTTGGGAGGTGCATTATGGCCACAGAAGCCGATGCGCAACAATGAACAAAAAAAAAAAACAAAAAAAAAAAAAAACAAAGGGGTATCAAAAAGCGCCATAAGTAATTACAGGCTTGTTAGCTTAACGTCTCTTCCGGGGAACATAATGAAGTCATTGGTTAAGGAGTAATTCAGGACCTTCTAGAGCGGAATGTAGATGTACGGCAGACAAAACATGGGTTTGTTAAGGGGCGGCTTTTTCTGACGTATGCGATTGCATTCTAAGATGCAGTAACTAGATGAAATAAATATTTTAACACCATACTGATAATTTTACACATAAATGACTGCTGTACAAACTGGAGCAATGTGATAATGACGGCAAATTACACCTCTGGATAAAGGGATAGTTCAGTGGGCGAAGACAGAAATTGGTTATCAATGGACACTGCTCTTCGGATTAATGTTTTTAGTGAAGTCTCGCAGGTTTGAGTTCGTGACCAATTCTTGTTTTAAATATTTATTAATGATATTGATGAGGATATATCAGGCTTAATGTCTAATATCTAAAGTATGCCGCTGCAACATGTTCAAGAAAAAGAAGATAGATAAGGTGAAAAATTGGAAATGAAATTTAACATTGACAATTTGAGGTAATGCACATGGATAACAGTAAACTCAGGTTAACATATCAACTGTTTGGTTTTACACTCAAGATAGTGGAAAATGAAAAATAACCGTTGGTAATTGTTCTGTCAGATATGAAGTTTTCTGAGCGGTGCAGACAGGTGGCCAGGACAGTTCATGAGGTTTTGTTAATGACATATAAAAACTTTGCTAGCGTGGATAATGAAGCGAGTATCCCTTTGCTGTGGTGCAAGGTCATGGCTAGACAGCATTTTGAGTAATTTATACAGGTCTGGGGGCCTCACGTTAGGAAGAATGTAGATCTTCTGGAATGCGGAGAAGGCCAACTAGATTAACGAAGGGAAAAAAAAAAAAAACGGAACTGTTATTAAAAAAATCTTCTGCTGAGCAAACTGCAGTTTTGGGAACCTAGGCACCTGAGGAAGAGATCGGATTGAGGTGTTCAGGGCCTTCAACGGTTTGAGTAAGCTAAATTTTGATGACAATCTTCCTCTTACTGGGACTACACATATGAGACGGCATAAATTCAAATTGAAGAAGGATGGTTGCAGGGTATTCATGCAGAAGTTTGCCTTCAGTTCATGAAGGCAAGTTTGAGTTGTTGATCGTTGGACCAAACTTCCATCTTGTGTTGTGGAATGAGTGGTTTGAATAAATTCGAAGAAGAACTATATAAATTCTTAGAAAGTATAATGGGTTGATTGATTTTGATTTGGTAGTTGTTGGCGCATCGGCTTCTGTGGCCATATTGCACCTCCCAAGGTTTTTGCAGTACTTTAATCCAAGCCCGAGGCGGGAATCGAACCCGCGACCTTTGGGTTGCCGGGCAGGTACTTTACCCACTCGGCTAGCCCGGTCGGCGAGTATAATGGGTGAAGCTATCATCTTATATACTAATACTGCTACCATCTCTTAAAAACACTAATGCTAATAATAACTTTGTTCCTCTAAAATTCCGTACTGACTTATTTCTCGAATAAAATCTGTTGCTCCATTGCTAAGCTCTTAAATAACTATCTCTGTTAAAATGTCAAACCCCCCTGTGGAATATTGTTCTCATCTTGGGTGGTGGCCTCAAATCTTTTATCATGTTCTTTTATTCTTTCCGAAAGAGAGCATTAATGTTAATTATTGTCACTTCTCTTACTGTCTCTCTCCTTTCCTTGTCTCATTGACCTTTAGGTATGCAGCTTGCCTTTTCAGTAGATTCTTCCATGAGCCAGGTCTTCGCAACTCACAGCTATAATTCCACCGCTCCCTTCGAATCCAATCCGAATACGTACCTGAACTAGCCAACATTGATTCTCTATTAAGCCAGAAACAGAGAGAAGTAGCTTTTCTCTTTCAGGTATATCTCTTCTCTACTGTTCTCTGGAATAGCCTTCTTTTTGGTATATTTACTGAAAACTGCAATTTACAGGAAATCGATTCTAATGCTATAAATATCTTTTGTCTTCTCACTTTCAGCCCATGAACTGCAAGTTCTATCGAATCGCAAATGGGCTAGAAGTTCTCGAAGCACTACAGGTTCATCCTTCCTCTTTGGGAGTGATATGAAAAGAAGACAAAAATATTCATTATACACAATAAACCAAACAAATTGTACCTCTTCCTTCAAATATATATTTCAATTTAAACGTTGTTGACATAATTTTTAGAAAAATAGTGACTGCATAGTTGAAAGAACATCTTATATAGTTTGAGCAGTATCGTGGAGAAAATTGGTGTACAGAAGCTTGCGCAATAACAGGAATTCGCCGAATTACAAAAACAGCAGATATAGCAGAATGGATAATTATAATTTACTATACATATTAAAGGTAGCCAAATATATTTAAATTTCCCAAACATATAAAACTAACTTAATTAAAAATATTCACGAGCAGTCAGTTCATTTAAATTATAAAATTTATGGTGATTTATTTGGCGCCGATTTCCTTTCTTCCAAGCTTAACTGTTAATTAATTTCTACTGAGGTTTATTTGATTAAATTACTTTCATAAATATGATTGTGAAGCTCTTTTTTTTTTTTTAAAGAAGAACTGCACTTTATATTACAATATAATAAAAGAGACTTTTCTATCCACACAGGTAGATAGAAACAAGATAATAACAGGAATTCTGAGTTCAATCAATGATGAATCTATGAAGAAAGGATTATTCAAAACGGTTATGGTTGTGGTCAATAAATATTATGCAATTTATACTTGAATTTTAAGAGGGAATTTGTATGCATATTTGAATGTAAAAATAAAAAACAAAATGCTACTCTCATTGTCTGCATATTCTTCGTTTTCTTCATTTCAATAGTAATTTATATAAAATAACAAAACTTGTTTATTTCTTTAATTTCTTATAAGAATATAATTTATTTAAAAAAACATGACAATAAATGCTCTTAACTTCTACATATATAATGCGGTATTCATGTTAAGACTTACATCTATAATTTATAGTAGAAAAAGAAAGACAAGGTCTTGGAGAGCGAGAGAGAGAGAGGAATTTCAGCAGTTCATTTTAACAGAAAGAGAGAGAGAAACCCGAATAGTTTTTTTTTTTATTGTAATGTCTTTAAAACAAGCTTTCTTTTCATTTTTTTAAATCGAGGGTAACCACCTGAGCTTTTCGAAATCTTTCACTGAATTTGGGTGTGTGGTGCCTCCGTAGCCAGGTGGGCAGGAGCAGCAGTGCTTAGCACATGCTTCTTGATTAGACTGGGGTTCGAGCCCGTCACCACCAAATACGGAAGATGCGGAAATGTCAAGGAATGACAATTGCATATCCCGGAGCAATATGGCCTTAGTTGCTAATGCTCCTAAAAACCAAATAACAATAATAACTGAATTTGTTCATTGATTAGTAACCCAAATCAATATAAACATCGCCAGAACTTAGATTGAAGGTAAAATGTTTCAAGATAGCTTAAAATTTAGTAGATGATTGATTCCTCCAATAATTTAAGAATGAATTCAGGTGCAGTTATTAATCAGTCCAAACTAGATTTTGAACAGACTAAGAGTAAAACACTTTCTTCTTGCCCTAATGGTAGCCGGGCATTCTGGTCTCTTGCAAAAGCTATTGGCCGCAACTTTGGCCCATCTCTGCTCCCGCCTCTGTCAAAATCAGATGATTCTGTTGTCACTGCAGCCAAGGATGGATAAAGCTGACTTGCTAGCATCTCATTTTTCTTCCAACTCATGTATTAATAATCTTCGTAAAACACCTCCCACCATTCCCAACACTCTCAAATTCAATGTCTTCCGTCAAAAGGATGTCAGAAGGATTTTGGCGAATCTTGATGCAAAGAAAGCTCCAGGTTCCGATGGTATTTCTCCATTTGTTCTCAAAACCTGTGGTCCTGAACTTAGTCCTGTTCCTTGCCGCCTTTTTTCACTTTCTTATTCTAAAGGTGTTTTTCCTTCTGCTTGGAAATTTGCTCATATCCAGCCAGTTCCTAAAAAGGGTGACAAATCCCTCCCATCCAATTATCGTCCCATTGCAATTACGTCTACTCTTTCTAAAGTAATGGAGAAATCAATTAACCGCCAATTCTTAAACTACCTAGAAACCTTCCGTCTGATCAAAGATCGCCAGTATGGATTCCGTCAGTGTCGATGTCGATCAACTGGTGATACTCTGGCTTATGTTACCATTTTATGCACAAATTCAATGGAAAAGTTCGGTGAAACACAAGTAATTGCTCTTGACATCTCATAGGCTTTCGATCGTGTTTGGCGTAAAGGCCTGCTGAACAAGCTTCCATCTTATGGTTTACCAACTGTTTTTTTTTTTTTTTTTTTTAATTGGTTATCCCGTTTTCTCTCTGATCGCTCACTGGGGGTAATGGTAGATGGCTCTCTCTCTTCTACTTCTCCACTAATGCTGGTGTCTCCCAAGGTTCAGTTATTTCCCCCACTCTTTTCCTCTTGTATATTAATGAATATTAATATACAAGAGGAATTTGTATATTGACTGGAAATCCTATCCATAGTGTTGCCGATGATAGCACATTGCATTTCACTTTTCATTTTAAGAAACTTTGCCCTGCTCAATGAGCTTCAACTTCTCGGATATCCGCTACCGATTTCTGAAATGCCGATATCCAGTGGGGAAAAGACAACTCAGCTGATTTCAGTCCATCTAAAACCCAGTCTTGTCTTATATCTCGCAAAAAGGATTCTTCTGCTCCTATGCTTATCTTTGGTGACACTCCGATTTCTAGGCAAAACGATATATCTCTTTTGGGGATTACCCTGGCTTTTAATCTTTCTTGGCACAAGTATATTACTAATATTGCTTCCTCTGCATCTAAAAAACTTGGTTTTCTCTTTCGCTCTCAACGTTACTTTTCTTCCAAACAGCTGTCCACTCTGTACTAATCGCAAATTCGCCCTACCATGGAATATTGTTCTCACATCTGGGACGGTTCCCCCAACACCTCTCTCAGGCTTCTTGATTCCGTTCAGAAGAGGGCAGTTAGGTTAATTAATGATTCATCTCTAAAACAGTCTCTCCACTCACTGTCTCATAGGCGTACTGTTTCTGCTGCATGTCTTTTCTACAGTTACTTCCATGGGCACTGTTCTTCTAAATAGGCTTTTAGAATTCCCGCTCTCTCTTTCAAAACAGTCGGAACACGTGCTGGCACCAGTCAACATCCATTTACTGTCCAACTTCAAACTCACAGGACGAAATTTTCATCTTCCTCGTTTATTCATTCTACTGCCGTTTTGGAACAACCTTCCTTCGTAGGTGTTTCCTGAAAATTACAGTCTTCACAAATTCAAGTCTAATTTCAACAAATATCTTCTTTCGTCTTCTCACCTCCAACCCTAGCACGGTACTAGGTTATTATTGTTATTCGATTTTTTTAGGAGCATTAGCAACTAAGGCCATACTGCTCCGGGGGTCCTCCGTATTTGTGGTCACGTATTTGTGGCTACTGCTCCTGCCCACCTGGATACGGAGGCGCCACGGTTCTACGTACTATAGGTTCTAATACCTCTCGTGTTTGTGGTTTTCATAAAAAAAAAAAATGTACACTAGGAGAACAATTGGAAAAGAGAGAAGAGAGATTATCACCATTTTAGGGCACCGGTATATAAACAAATTTCCATGTAGAAATAAATACACCAGTCGTTTTAGAGAGCTTGAAATGCCAAACAAAACAGGAATTATCTTAAATTTCAGATTTTAAGAACGAGCCGGGATGTCTTATCAGGACCCTAAGACTCTTCTTGAGATGAAGAATGTTTTTACCATTCTTCTAGTATTCTATATGAAGATCAAGTGTCCATTTATTATACATGTTCAGTTCAAAACAAATGGAGGGACAGAATTTACTGTCACTGATACAAACGCTACAGGGATAGTAATAGGCTAACGAAGATTTTTCTTAAGTTGAGGATACAATAGATGCATGAATAGTAATCTTGGTGAAATTATGCAATGACAGAGGCTGCGGCCAATAAATTTGGCAAAGAGATTAGAATAACAGCTTGCTATTTGGACAAAAAGACATTTTCTTACTCTCTGCCCTTTTCTATATCGAATTTGAATGCATTAATAACTTATCAAACAGTTGCAAAATAAAGCGTGCTCATAAAACAAAGCTGGAGATTTGGATATAAACCATTTGCTATCTATTATATTTATTTAGAAGCCTTAGCTTAAGTGCTAAAGCACGGTTAGGGGTGAGGAAGAAGGAGGGTTGCTTCCCTACAAAAAACAATGCCATTGATAAGATTTGAGCAAATAATGGGAGAAGACGATTTCTGTTTGTAATTGTCTTCTCCTATTATTTGCTCAAATCTTAATAGAAGAACTCAGAAAATAGGAACGGTATCATTCAGATTTTCTCATTTTGAACTAACAAAATAATTAACATTTATTTCGTAATTTGAAGGCTCGTTGATAAGGAATTGGTCAAGCCTTACAGTAGTGTCGTTATGATTGTTTAGTAAGAAAATGAGCAATTGAACTCAGATCATTATTAACAGCAAACGGCTCATCGTATCAATCAGTAGGCGCCTCCGAAGCCAGGTGGGAAGTAACAGCAGTGCATAACATACGCTTCTGGATTAGACCGGGTTCGA
This sequence comes from Mastigoproctus giganteus, assembly GCF_048544385.1. Lineage (NCBI taxonomy): Eukaryota > Metazoa > Arthropoda > Arachnida > Uropygi > Thelyphonidae > Mastigoproctus > Mastigoproctus giganteus. The sequence continues at coordinate 46,763,807 of NC_143585.1, forward strand.
GCCTGTGACCACCAAATACGGAAGATGAGAAAATGTCAGGGAATGACCACCGCATATCAGGAAGCAATATGGCCTTAGTTGCTAATGCTCCTAAAAACCAAATAACAACAACAATATCAATCAGTTGGAGATGTACAGCTAAAAACTGAAGCCATTTTGCGTTACTAAATTTAATAGTACCAAGAAAATTTACTTCGCTCCTAGAAAATATAGATTTGGAAAAGTCACATTTTAAGCAGAATTCCAAAATTTTCTGAGATATTTGAAGAGAAGGAGAAATGATAGAATTGGCAGCAGAAGTTGCTATATTGGAATAAAGAAATTTTAATCAGAACAAAAATTGGACCTCGAAGATTATCAGTCTTTGACAAGTAATAATATCACAGTGGACAATAGCATTATTATTATTAAACTCGAAAGACGCAACATTGTAACTTTTCTGCATCAGCTAAAATAATTTTAAAGAAATGATTGTAATGAGAATTGAAGGATTTGTGGTCGCCCGTTTATTTTTTTAATTATGGCTGTACGCCAGTTGTAGTAGCATCCTTGGTTGACTCGACAATTGTGGGGTCGCCCGTGTATTGACTTGTTTATTTATTTTCCTTTTTTATTAAGGCTGGCTATATACCAATTGTGGCCGCTGTAGTGGCTGAGAGAAACAGACACTCCGGGTGTACTTGTACAAACAGGAGAAATATATTCGTCTATTTTTTGCATGAGTAAATGCAAGGGATTGAGCCTCTGTTACATTTGTTCTAAGTCGGTATTATGATTGGATATCCGAATTTCCGGTTTGGCCAATAGCCCAGTATTCAAGAGACATGTACACCTGTATGGTATCTTATGTGGGACGGAACCTGAACGTCAGTTTAACTCCGCCTTTGTACACTGTAATTATTAGCGCATGTACCGCAGCCGACGTCGGAACGGTCTGGTTTACCAGCTCTTACTGCCCTAATATCAGAGCTATTTTTATCTGTTCGGTTGGTTTAATAGACGTAGAAGTATATCGTTTCATTTATCTCTCAATTTCTCTGAAATATGAAAGCGGTTATTGGGAAATTGTTCCCCCTCTCTAGCTTAATGTAAATATCTATCACGAGGTGTTAAACCATTTAGCAATTCTTAATAATAGCTCTACATCGATGGTACTGCTATCAAATTTCTGACGTAAATATCGAAACACAACTGTGCTGATCTTATTGGTCAATGTTCGTAGGGTCAGCAATTCGACGTTTCCCAGACTAACCCACCAACTATGAATGCAGTCGTTGTTTTCAATGTCCTGACCATGGTGCTTGCTGTGGAATGCACCCCCGTCGGTAAGTGATGGACATAAAAAAGAAAAATACTATCTTATTTTTGGGATACTAAGAGAGTTATCTGAGCTGCCCATCTGTATGTAGTCCGATTATTGTGAGTGTTCTGTGGTCGATTTTTCTATTTTATCTGACGAAAACCCTCAGTTTCCGTTGAAGAAATAACTTGCTCTGTATTCCTAAAAAGTGCACCTGAACCACGGACTGCAAAAGCCTACACAGGTTCATTGTATTATTGACGGGATTCAAACGCGTCTGTTTTTTTAAATTATAGGACTACAATGGATGTCCCAAAGAAAGGCATCGGATGCAACTTTTGATGAAGACAAAACACGAAATTTCTTTTTATTTGCACTTATTTTAATATTGTGATAAAATCGACTGTCCAAGTTTGGATGCATCTGAACTGATAATCTTAATCATTATTTTTGATTCCTATCTGGAGAGAATGAATTGTTAAGAATAAAATAAAATTACTTTGCCATGAGTTTGCGTTGATTTGATATGCAAATGTAAAATTTGCATATCAAATTTTGCATTTGATATGCAAAATTTCAAGACTTTTCCCAATTAGTGGAATATTCGTGCTACTGGAATGATTCACTAATTTTTTTAAGAATTAAATATCGAATTTTCTGTTTAAATAATTCAATAAAACTTGGGAGAAGTAATATTTTAAAATAGCACTTCGTTATCCATGAAAAATTGGTATTTGGAGTGCAAACTAAACTGAAGTTTTTACATTAATATGTAGAATTTCGAATTAATTTTTAATCTTGCAGTTAATATTAAACTTGGTGTTTGAAAATATTTTTCACATTCTACAATGATTAAAAGCAATAAAACGGTATAAAATAATAAAAATTAATGCGGCGTCATTCCAAGTGAATGGTGGCAACTGATTTTTACTTAAATAGTTATATCGATATCGATTTTTTATCACATTTTTCTTTTTTTCTTTATTTTTATCACAACGATGATAATAAACAAAAAAACAACTGGGCTTTGGAATTATGGAAAATCCATACAGCACATGTGGGGTAGAGAAAACTGGAATCACATCATGCATGACCGCCTACAGTATGAGTACCTAAGAAGTATAATAATAACCCGGATACAATATCCTCTAAAAGGAATGGAGCATCATTTTCTGGACTCGGCGTAAGAGTATAGGGCCCTAACAGAATACGCGCAGAAACTCTTCTTGAGAAGAACGCTAAATGCCATAATAAACTACGACTGAAAGGTGCATGACAACAAAAAAAAAAAAAAAAAAAAAAAACGGAGAATAAAGGAAAAAGAAAAAGGAAAGGAAGGAAAAAAGAAAAAGAAAGGAAGGGGAAAATATTTGACTGGAACTCAAGAACTAGCTACCTGAAATGTCACCGAAACTCTTGGATCAAACCATCACCTCGTAGGAATGGAACACACTCATGGACGCTGTTGGCCGATCCTCTCCCCCCACAATATGGACTCAACAAAACTGGACATAACCTAATTATAATTACCTTACTGACATGGACTCATACAAACCGACTGATCTTGGATGCCCTGAAGTGGATTCGCTAGAAGGGATGCCACCCCGATAGTAAACACTGACCTGGACTGACCTCTCAGACATGCTGTTCTTCAGCCGGCTGAAGAACAACCATGCGCCCTAGCATGGTACTTTTTAAATAATTATCCTAGGGGTGGAAGAAGGCAGGTCTCCGCCTTATCTCCTCCTCGCCAATCATATTTTCTTTCTGGTGGAGCCTAACCATTAACCAGTCAGGGGTCATCTTACCTATCTGCTCATTGCTTCTTCCCCCCAGTCTGCCTACCTGGCAACCCAAAGGTCGCGGGTTCGAATCTAGCCTCGGACTTGGATCAAAGTACTGCAAAAACCTTGGGAGGTGCATTATGGCCAGAAGCCGATGCGCCAACAACTACCAAAAAAAAAAAAAAAAAAAAAAAAACCTTTAAATCGGTCTTACCGGAAAATTTACCAGTTAGAGAAGCAGCTTATTGTCATTAAAGGTTTAAAATATATTGCCTCAAGAAACTTCCTAATCTTCTATCAGCTTGAAATTCACAGAACGTACCTCAGTAATGAAGAGGTTATATTGGGTCCTCAGGAATGGGGCCCAGTTCAATAATGACACGTGAATACGTATAGCCGGATAGCACTATAGTTCGACAAAATTAACAAATCACGTAGTAGCATAAATCTTTCAGCTTCAGTTGAAACAAGAGAAAAATTTGCTATGGTGGAGTACCGTAAGTGAACGATGAAATGAGGGGACAGCAATAAATTTATATGGGTAGTAGAAGAATTTCCGAAAATATTACATTACAGAAGTCGATACAAGATGCTCGGAAAAAGGGTCACATGATATCACTACATCTTATGATGATATCCAACGGCTAAACAAGCGTGAAAGCAGTGAACTTTGCTAAATTTAAGGGTCTCTATATGATTCTGTGGCAACAAATCCCATTCATCGACCGGTGCAGATCTTAGCTCACCAAGTGACCGAGGATTTGACTGTCGGCTGGCAATGCGACTCTGAAGGGCGTCCCACAAATCTTCGGACGGAGTAAAGTCTGGATCCTACTCCCCAACGGCAATCGTTGGATATGCACTTCAAGACGTTGTTCCCCCACTTGAGCTTTACAAGTAGCGGTATTGCCATGCATTAAAAAAAAAATTAAAATAAAAAAAAAAAAAAAATATATATATATATATGGACCAACCGCTCCCCTAAAATGTCAGACATGGGGTTTTCGGGGATCAGCCATATCTGTACATCTTCTCCACCTTAAGCGTCCTTTTCTGTGATATTGGAAGAATGGAACAGCATTTCTCGTTATCGACCTCGTGGGTAGCTCAATTGGTAGGAAAAGACCTTTAGTTTCAGTCCTGCCGATGACCAGATGAAATTTTATGGGTTTTTTCACAATGTGAGTGGGGTAATCGGTCTAGGGCCAGGGTACCGTGGCTTTTTCTCCCACAAACTCGGTTTTTCTTCCTGCAAAACAGAAACTCGACATCGGAACATACACAATTTACAGCTAATATTCGCTGATGCTCCTAACCCCTACAACAACATCAGCAACGACTTTCTTGTATGAAGATGAAATAACCCCAAAATCTGTTAATAGGCTATAACTGGACTAAACAGAGAACAGAACTATACCCCATTTATCATCGTACCAGTTTCCACAACACTGCGGTGTTTCAGAATTAATGGCATACAAACGTGTGGCTGCCTTCGTACAGTCCATGGGTATTGAGCATTCATAAAAAATGCTTTGCCGTGTGTCCGCAACAAACTTAAAATACAGTTGATGACAACGTATCGTAGGGTTCCTCTTTCTGTTAGAGCCAGACTGCGGTCTATTCTGGTTAACGTTATCCTTGGCGACTTGGACAGCACTTCTTTTAATATTTTCTGTCTCCAGAAACTCCAAGTGTTGTTTCCCACAACTGCTCAATATGTACGTTTTAAAGAAATACAGTGCTACTGTAAATTCCAAAAAAGTTTAGTCATAAAAGAAACATCAGGGATAATTCTTTTTGTAGTAATGCCTTTTTCCGAAAGGAACCAGCGGTTCTGCCATCTTACCTAGAGAAGGTGAAGCAGAAACAATTGCACCTCGTCAGGGGAGGCAATGTTTAAGTTCAATGTATAGGGTTGTTGGTTTCTGTTGTGTTCTGGAATTTGGCTTCACCCATTATATTTTTGCTTGTCTTGGCCAGGGTTTTCTGAGCTTCCTGGACGGAGACAAAAAAAGAAGAAAAACCCCGATAGAGTAGGGCGAGTACATAAATTAGGCAGAGACAAACTAGAAATAAAGAGCATGAATGCAAAGGCATTTTCCGAAAGGGCGATCCCAGTAAGGGAGAATAGATAAGACACATAGGAAGAGAGCTGCATGTAAGTTGCCACTGGCGTTCAGGTGGCCAGATGGCCACTTAATTCTACTCATGTTATGTCCCGTTGGCCAGTTAAGTTCATGTTAAAATCTTGACGTAATATTTCGTAAAGCATCAAAGTTTAAATAACGTAAATAGTTCGAAAGGTAGTTCGTAATCATTAGTATTAGAAATGGCCATAGGGTGCACGGAACTCTAAGGCTTATCCTGCAACAGTCAAAAAAAAATTAAATTAAATTAAAATTAAACGAAAAAATAAATAACAAGACGAGAAAAGGTAATGGACAGCATATGCATTTCCTTGATCCCTAAGGTAAATATCCAGTTGATCTTTGAATTTCCCCAAAATGTCAGTCTCTTCCACCCACGTCGTTAACTTATTAGGCTAATTTATAACTCTCTGGATAAAAATAAACCTTTCTGCAATCCAGCTTGAACATCTCCCCCCCCGTTATTTTAAATTATGGCTGCTAGTTCCAGAGTAATTTATAACCGTAAACTTTCAACCTCATGCATTTTATTATTGCCTCTCAGAGAGCCTTATAAACCTCAATCAAGTCCCCCTCTAACGTGCTTAAGTGTCCAACCTGAGCAACACAAATATTCGAAATCTTTCCTCATACGGACGCCCTTTTGCCGAACTCACCAAGGGAAATTACTTTTCTTTGGACCCTTTCAAGAAGCTCAATGTCTTTTTTTAGGTGTGGTCTCCTAAAGTTGTTCCCCATGTGTACCCTTTGCAATTAGCTGAATTAAAGCGTAGATGCCACTTTACTGACCATCTTAAAGTCTATCTAAGTCAGTCTGAAGCAGCTCTGCTTGGCGGATCATTCCCAAACTCTACCAAATTTTACATCAACTGCAAATTTAGCCACCACGTCCTCTGTCCCATATAACTACAAGGGCCATGTAAAGGATAGATAATGTCTAGTGTTTAAGGCTCCAATCAAGCTGAGAAATATGAATTATAGGAATAAAGGATAGATATAAATAGTATAAATTCTCCTGAGTTTATTGAGATGACACAAAGACTGAAAATCAACATGGAAATAACGCCATTCTAGTGCTACCATAACGACAATAGATGGCGGCACTTGCTGTGAAAATCCTGAATTCCTTTGCTGTGGACTTCTTTCCTTGGAGAGAAGTCCTGTTTGCTTTTTTCCAGCTAATAAAAAAAAAAAAAAAATTCCGGAATACCTAACGAAAAAATGTTACTCCTTGCGCATTGGATCGGGTAATTACAGATTTAGTGACACAGGGTTTTAAAAATTGTGTTATTTTGGTGGAGATGTTTTTATGTTATATCGTGTGATATCGGTATTTCGCTTTCAGGTTGATCTTGTCCTTTGGCTCTTTAAAGGAGTTTTAATTGGAATGTGGTGTGTAAATGGAATGTTCTTTCATTAACAAAGACTATTTAAATTCCAAAATTATTAAAAATTCATAGAATTTTGTTGAGGAAGGAACATTCTTGAATTTTAAGAGACCATTGTTAGAGAGGAAAAGAATGACGATTTTTTAATTACGTGTCAGATTTCTTTAAAAATGGCTGCAATATGTCTTGAAAGGTTCATCTCCTATATTTGCATTCAGAATTTTGTCTTCAAAATTGGTTTAATTCGTGATGAAAATGGTAAAAGATATCCGATACGGTAAAGCACTACCAAGGAAGGGGTAACCTAAATATTCTGGCTAACTGTTGGTGAAATCAGTGTGGGAAGGATGTTAAGCTAGTGGAACGGGTGCAGAGAAGGGCAACATTATTAATGCGGGGAGGAAAGAAATGTTCTTACCAAAAAGACTTCAGTTTTGCAAATTGCGCATCTGGAGACTAGGTACCTACGAGGTGATTTGATTGTGGTGTTTAAGGCTTTGAATGGATTGAGCCAGCTTAATACCGATGGAATTCATTCTTCCTTGTGTTCCGATTACACACTAGAAAGAGCATAAATTCAAATTGAGGAAGGATGGTTGTAGAATAGCTGTTCAAATGTTTGAATAAATTCAAGGAAGAACTATACTCATTATTGCAGTGGATGTCCAAGTGATGTGCAAAGTTTTATTTTTGGCTGATGCTGCTGTATAAGCTTTCTTTCTGCATCATTTGCCCCTAATAATACTGCTAATGATGAAAAAAGCTTTGGATTTTATTAATAAATTAAAATCATGATAAAAATTCAGCACATTCCGATTTATTAAAATCGCTTAGAGATATCTTTAAAGGGGAGGAAAAAATATTCAATGTTATCAATGAATATACAATCTTGTGTCATTTAACGAAAATAATTAAACATTAATCGTAAATTTAAATTAACCTTATGACTGCTTGCAGAAATGGAAAGAAAAGTCTGTAGAGTATTTTAATAATATATCGATTTTAATAACATGTATTATGCACGTTAGGAGTAAATAAAACTACGAAAGGCATAGGAAAACTGTTTGTTAATATAACAAGATGCTCTACAAAATATTGAAATAACACCTGTCCTTACCACAAAGAAGAACAGGTGATATTACAACAGGTGTCCTTACTATTAAGTAAGGACGGGTGACAACGAAGTTAGAACATTGGGACTACCAACAAATAAATATCATGCTATATAAATTTAAATTATTGCGAAGTCGTCGATGTTCATAGCTCGTGCTGCCATGTTTTGCCACCTGAACGAAATTCTGAACTAATATCCAAGATTTGTAAAATATGAAAATATCTTTATAACAACACTGATTGAAAGGATGTTTATAGGATTTGGAGTACCTTAACTTGGTTTTTTGGATATACAGTAGAATAAGTGTAATTTGTTGGATAAACAATGAGCTGAACATGATTAGTACGCTGGCTTTCAGATCTGGAATCAGAGTAGTACAATTGCGCCACCGGCCCTTGTGTAACTGTAAGATAAAGAAGATAGAATATTAGATGAATCGATAGAAAATAAAAGGAAAAAAAAAGTAGATTTAATCTGTAAAAGTACGAACATAATATAATTGGTACATTTTAAAATATATAAAATATCTATTTATACTTTTCATATACAATTATCAAATAATTCAAGAGAGTGACAGCACACATTAGAACACTAACTCACTGTCGTACACAGCACAATGAATTTTCCTTCTGATTTGTCTGAAAATATCCATCATAAGTGTGACGGTCATGGACAACCAATTCGCACGTCACGATGGTCAACGCCACAGTACTCCAATAATATATTTGTTCTGTGTCTAATTCCCCTGCAACAATTTCCGAACTTGTGGAACCGAAGTGGCTTCCGAATCTGAAGGTGCTATAAAAGGTGTGTAATTTACACCTGACAAACAAAGCAGTGAGCGAATAACCGTCTGACAGTGTGCAATGCAGGTAACATGAATAAGACCATACTATATGTGTCTATCCAACCTGCATCAGGGAGCGGCATACCGGACGAACATCTAAAATTATGGTGCAGAGCGATCATTCGCTGGCCATTCACCTCTGAGTATTACTGTTATATGTAGAGTTGTAGAGGTTTCAACAACCACGGCAAGAAAGCAATGCTTTTGCTCTCGAACCCAAATGCTATTTTCCAGCAGGATAATAACCGTCCAGATATACAGGGTGATTCACTACCAGTGCGACAAACTTGCAGGAGGTGTAGGGGGCACAAAGATGAATCGGAATCACATATCATTGCAGGGTCCGAAATGCCTTCGTCATGCGGCAGAGGACGTTGAACGGGAGGTCGCGTGAACAGCGATCCCGCTGGAAGTCAGCATTTGCGAACCGTTTCTGTTGAAGAAACGAAGTAGCAAAAGTCCTCCGGAGTGGATAATCCGCAGGCTCCAATGATTGGACTCGTTGCAGATGGTATGAACTCATTTGGTTTGTTGACAGTATCCTCCGTACAGTAGATTGGGAAATACCCAATCGTTGGCCTATCGTTCGAGTATTCGTACTCAGATTGCCTTCGGCAAGACGTAGGACATTCTCCTCATTGTCTGGCGTCCTCGTCGTTCGCTCTCTATTCATGGTACCTCTCGTGAAACAGCCAGTCTCACGAAACCTTCTGTGCACACGTGCGAAAATCGTATGATGAGGAGCACGCCTGTGCGGGAAACGTTCCTGGTACAAGCGCAGAGCGGCGCACCCGTTACAGTCCGCAGCTCCATACGCGAGGTGCATATCGGCCAGTTCAACGTTTGAATATTCGTCCATCCTACTGCCTTGGGAACCGGTTCGCAAATGCTGACTTCCAGCAGGATCGCTGTTCACGCGACCACCCGTTCAACGTCCTCTACTGCATGACGGAGGCATTTCGGACCCTGCAATGCCATGTGATTCCGATTCGTCTTTGTGCCGACTACACCTCCTGCAAGTTTGTCGCACTGGTAGTGAATCACCCTGTATCTCTGAATATCCGTAGGGTCCCAAAGTGATGTGGATGTAATTCCTTCGCCTGCACTTTCAGACAGGTGATTTGTTGCTCATTTACGATATAATGAGGTCTCCATTTGCTTCTGTGTCTAATTCCCCTGCAACAGTTTCCGAACCTGCAGCTGATCTGCAGGAAGTATGGTTCAGTGTTCACGAGGATGACATTGGTGGGCCATTCGAAGCCGTACTGCGATGTCCATCCAATTCCTCTCTTGTATACATGCAGGCCACACTTCGTATGTATGTGCAAAGCATTTTATTAATAATAGTGCTGAACCAGGTTTGTTTCAGGAATGCCATGGATTATGCCTTTTCCAGGGTCTTGTTGCTTGTTTGGTCTGTATTGAAGCCGATACAAGTCGTTGTTCTCCCTTTTGCCAGTTGAAAGAGCAGCCCACAGCGGACAATTTCCAGGTCCAGAGTAAGAGTACCTACGAGGACCTGGAGCGCGTGGGTGCTGACTGAACAATACGCTCTTTTGATCGTTAGCAGAATTGAGCGGTGAATTGTTTCAAGTTTGCATCTAATCACTACCAGAGGTGCGTTTTTATACCATAAACCAGCTGCATAAGCAGTACCGGGACGAAGTCGGTTTTGTAAACGAGAGGGAGCGATTTTCTGTTCAGGCGCCGTTTCATCAGGATAACCCTAGCAATGAGTGCAGAAAATTTTCTTTTCTTGTTTCGAAGATAGCAAAGGTACGGTTGTAGAAGAGATTCTTTTCCAGAATCAAACCGAGATATTTCAGTTCAGTTTTGAACTATGTGCTTGTCCCTCTGTCTTGATTTGTGCGGGCCTTCTTAGGTATAGATAGCCTTTTAGGGGAATTGAGCAATTTTTCCTGGCGAGATGTTGAAGAAATTTTGGCTGGCCCATTCTCGTAGAGTGACAATAGCTTGGTTTGCCGTGGTTTCCATTTATGCCTTGCTGTGAGATGCAAGTATTAGGACCAGGTCATCTGCGTAGGCCTGGGTCTCGACGCCCTGAAGGTCAAGGTTAAGAAAACGGTCCGGGACCAGGTTCCAGAGAGGAGGCCCAAGGACAGACCCCTTAGAGCAACCCCTGTACGGGGTACTAACAGTAATTTATCTTTCCTCAAGATAGGATTTGATGCATCGATAGAGGTTATCAGGTATGTGAGCTCTCCGGAGCCTTCTGTGGACGCTGGACCACCATAGGGAGTCAAAGGCTCCAGCGAAATCGACGGATATATCTAGGAAATATTTGCGGTCACAGTTTGTAGCCGCTTCGGTGATATTTTCGAGTGCATCCACAGTGGAGCGCCCTTTCCGTAAACCATATTGCTTAGGTGATGGGAGTCCAGCTTCCTGATATTGTGTTTCTATTTTTTGGTGAGGAAGTTCTTCGAGTGTTTACTCAGCAATTGATCGACCCTTTCCATGTGCTTGTATATTGGATCTTTTTGGCAGTTTAGCGGTCGAGACCACTTTTTCCTGGAGAGTTTGTTGGTGGTGACTTTGTACACCACTCCCCAAAGGCCAATGTTTCCTTCCGTGCAGAAGAGAGTTTCCTAGGAGCGCCTATTGCCGAGCTTGATTTTGGCTGCGTACTCGTTCCTGACCTCACGGAAGCGCTATCTCAGTACACCAAATTAAGCCTGAGGCCAGGATCTTCGAGCACGCTGAAAAGGTTTACGGTTGGTATTAACTTGGTGCCTTAGTGCTTGCAATTCAGATGACCACTAGGGGACCGCTTTATAAGCAAGCTTTTTCTTTTCGATGGCTGCATTTGAGGCTTCCGTTATAATTTTAACTATCTGTTGTATGGTGTTGATCTGGGCTAAGGCCGTTGGAATTGAAGTTGCCAGCTGATCTGCTCAGTACCTCTTTTGAAGGGATTCCAGTCAGCCTTTTGGATGGCATATGGCTGATGGAACGGGTGGAGGGGAGGGCAATGTTATTGATGAGAGGTAGAAAGAGGAGTTCGTACGAAGAAAGTCTTCAATTTCGCAAATTGAGGCATCTGGGGACTAAGAAGCTGCGAGGTGATCTGATTGGGGTGTTTAAGTTTTTGAGTGAGTTAAGCAAGCTCAATGGTGATGAAATTCTTTCTCTTGCCCAGTCTACACACAAGAGCGAGCATAAAATTCAAATTCAGCAAGGATGGTCGCAGAATAGATGTGCGAAAATTTGTCTTCAGCCAGCGAGTGGTTCAT